>NC_052509.1:37216766-37373255 GCF_014356525.2 Nilaparvata lugens
TAGTAACTTACATTGTAATATGCCTGTAATCCCATACCTGAGCTCCGTGACACAGTACAGCCCTTTCGCAAGCTTTAAACCATTTACATTTAGCTGGAAAGTCTACCTTAGCATTATTAAAAATGCCTCTCCATGCCAAGTTCAACCCCAGATTCGCCTCGCCTTCTCAGATTTATCCTTCACTTGAGCTTCAAAATTCAGTTTTGATGTCAGCACTACTAATACCCAATGAAAATAATATTGTTACTTATACTATTTTATAAAAATAGCTCATTCAGCAATAAATACAAACTTATTTTATTAAATGATTTCTTAATGTTTTGCAGGACAAATTCTGACATTTTACAACATTTTACAGGCACATAGAAGACTGGCTTATGATGGCGAGACTTTTGAAGGCGGTTACCTTGATTGGGATCATATCTATTAAACCTTCGAATCCTGCACTCAAAAGTAAATGTGATACCATTCAAATGGAATAAGATTGATTTGAATTGGAATTTGTTATTCCTGTATCATAGTGCATTTTTCTACTAGTTACCTACGTATTGTACATTATTGTAATAAAGCACTAGCTGTTCCATAGTAGAAGTCTTTGAAATAAAAGGTTTCTTTTTCAAGTTAGTGTCACATTTTATATTTTTTTATCCATTGTATACGGTATATCCATTTAGTTTTAGAACATTGTATTAACACTACTATTGTTTCAAAAAGAGTCTGAATGTAATTTAGAAGATGATTCTATCGTATGATTCTTCAACGAATCCATCATAACTTACAAAAAACTACAGCATTTGTTCTATTTACTTGTCAATAATCGTAGTTGCAGAAGCATTTGTATTTCCAAAACCAAATTGGTATTTAATTATGAAGTATGAGTAAAGACATATTCGCCTACAAGACATAATTATTATTCGTTGAACATTGTTCTGATGCTTCACTCCAACTGTACTTCTTCCACTACGAACTACTATACTCGCGTACTTACTAATAATAGTAAAGAGAAATAGAATAACATTTATTATCAGGCCTACATCTTTCTATTGTACTACCATAGAGGATAGAACAGAAAATATTGTTATTCCTACTACGGTACGGTACTCATCAAGCTAAATTTCAACCAATAAAATACAGTACAACCCACAATCACGTACAAACATAGAAAAATGCGACTCCAATTAGAACGTATATTTTATTCTATATTCGATATATGGCCATACATAAATTTCCGATTTTCATTGGGCCATAGTGACGAATATGTTGGTCTTGATCGAAATTAGCCTTGTTAATTAAAGCTACTGGATGTTACTTTAGTTTACAACCAAAATTAAAGCATTCTCAGCCTCTATAGCTGGATAAATTAATCGTTGAATAAAATATTAAGGAAATATAGAAAGTAAAATAATTAAGAGAAATAAGGAATGCTTTAAGCTCCGTTCACACCAAAGTTAATAACTTAATCCTTACCGGTATAGATTCTATTAGATTGAAACGGAACTTAACAAAACTTGACTTCACTTATAATGTTCATCATGTGTATGATAAGTTATGTTCAATTTAATAGAATCTATAAGGATTAAGTTAATAACTTTGGTGTAAACGCATTTTTAAGTTACTTCTGACACAGTGTTTGATGAGATGTAGAAATATCGATTACGGTACCTATCATAATGAAAATACAAAGGTGCTGTAGTCAACATCATAATGTTGATAGTTGACAATTTTTATGTGTTACCGAGTTGCCTATGCTTACCGTAGTTGACCAAATAGAGTTAGGGCCAAGCCTAACGAAGCGTTTGAAACAAGTCGGCAAGGCAGAAATATCTCCGATTGGCTGATTATCAGGCCAATTCCCGAACGCAAACCCTATCTGCCATCGGACAGCTTCCTGTCTGTCGTGCCGTCTGAAAATATTACTCATGTGGCTTGGCCCTTAGTTGTGTTTATTAAGCATAGGATTACTGTACCATATTGTTCGGGTCAAAAACAGGCACTGGTCAACGTCGGGGAAGGGGGGTGTATTCCATACGCCCAGACCTCATTTTTTGTTGAGATGATTTTAGAAGATGAAAGAGATTAAAGTTGATCCTTTTTATTGGAGATGATAAATTTATTATATCTCCTGTGAAGTTGATCAAAAACGACGTATTAGATTGAAAAGAGCAATTAACCATATTATTTGAAACCAAAAATGGTTTGGAATCAGTCGAGCGGTCCTTTTCATTAATTAACGTGGGTACCGTACTTACATAAACTGTCATGTAATCATTTTTTGTGGAATTACCCATAACATATTTTTTCTGCTCGCCTGCAGACTTGAAAACCCATATATAATTCAGGAATATAAATGATGGGAAGTTTTGAATTGTAGGCTACACCATTATTACATATTTGCACATTTGAAATTTCATTGGATAAAAAGTTAGCGCGAAGTAGCGCTATTGGGTGGACTGGAATGAGCGGGAAGTTTCAAACTAGCGTATTCTATTTTTCATAGCGACGACAGTTCAATCACTCAGAAACTTATTCTGCAGAATTCGATCACATATTATGATATCCGGCTCTTGATTTTCTCTGAAATAATATTATAAACAATATTTTGTATTAATAAAAAGTGAAGTACCGTATTGTTATGAAATGATAGCCTAATGCACATGACTTTGCTGATATTTCAGCAAAGATTGTCATTATAGAAAAATAGATTTCAAGATACCACTACAGTAACTTATAGTTGAATGCTGATTATAGACAATTAAATTTTGTGTTTGATTTCACCATTCAACTAAGTTACTGTAATGGTATCTTAAAATCTATTTTTCCATACGGTAATGACAATCTTTGCTGAAATAACAGCAAAGTCATGTGCATTAAGCTATCATTTCATAACAATACGGTAGGCTACCTACTTCACATTATATTCATTCAAAATATATTGTTTTCTAGGTAGAAATTTTATGTAAGCTTACTTTCAACATGAATCTTCCAATATTTGTATAATTTGAATTCAATGTAAACTAAACTTCATTTCTAATTTTTTTTTTATTCCATTTCCAATATAAGTCACCGGTTCCATGGAACTTTGGAAATTTAAAATTCTTAGTTTATTTTTTTTTATAGAGTTTGACTAAATTTTAGCAATGTGAAATCAAACCTTACGATATTTATTTGAAAACATTTAATCTATTAAAATTTGAGAGAGACAGTTTTAGGTTCAGTCTATTATATATCATGGTATTATATAATTTGCTGTCATTTTTTTAGATAAATCAATTTATTTACAAAACAAAATGAATATTACAAAAAAGAACCTAATGTACTCAAATGCACCATTATCAAGTACGGTAATAAAAAGTACTGGTACACCAAGCTTATAATCTTTTTTGAAAGACTATAATGGTCTGCATAATATGTGCTAAAAAAATAATACAATACTGTAGGACTATTAGATAAGAAAATAATAGTTTGAGAATACCAGGTCCTAAAAAACCACATCAATACCATTTTGTGTGATATATCGAACATTTAAAAAATCGTTTTCTAAGAAGCCTGAAATCGATTTTCGACACAAGCTTTCTTCTGCTCAATTATTGGCAGAATTGATTCCTGCGCAAATCTACTCTTAATAAAATAAATTGATTCTTCAACAAAATATCCGTGTTGTTGAATTGTGTAAAATCTTTCATGAAAGCCCATATGACTTGATATATCTTCTAATTTCACATCACCAGTGCAATTTTCTAAATCAATTATATTCAGTCCTAAGGACTTGTGCAAGAATATTGAATATTTTGCACAAATTGGCAATACAGATATTTAGTCAAGTCTCAACTTGTTTTATTCAGAGTATTGTACATAATGTAAATTTCATGCCCAGATATCATAATAATCCTATACAGCAACTTCTGTTCACATGTTTAGATGTTTATATGTTTGTATTTCACTGGATCTCGAAAACGGCTCTAACGATTCTCACGAAATTCAGAAGATAGTAGGTTTATAATATAAAGATTCGATTGCACTAGGTCTCATCCTGGGAAAACTCGCTGAAGGACATTAAAAGGATAATTATTATTCATCCTTGGAAAATAGCTGATAATAGTTATTTCGTCGTCTGTTGGTGATGGAAGTTAGTGAGTGAGCGAGTTCATGTGTGTGGGACTGTGTCAAAACTATGACTCAGCTGTTGAACTTTTGTAATCATTCAATCAGGTACTTAGTGCCGGTTGCAAAAAAGCCGGGCTATCAGTAGATCCATCTTTTTGAAATGGTCTTCTCTGATTTGGTTCACATGAAGTTAATCAGGATTAAAATTTAACCGGCTTTTGTGCAACTAGGCCTTTGTGAGGGAAATTTTTGCATTCCTCTGGGAATTAATCTCAATTTACTGTGATTAGATAGAACATTTCTGTATGAATGTTATTTTAATTTCTTCTTTCGTAATAAATTGTTATGCTTTTGTACTCCAGAGCGAAGCTCGGTCCCCGATATTTATAGTACACTACTGATAACCAAACTTGTTTGCAACCTTTTGTATTTCATCTTGCCATGTGTTAAGGCAAACGCACGGAGCAGCAGGCAGTCATAGAAAAAAGCAAACGCCTGATTATTGCAACAACCATATCAGTTACTGAATCACATCTTGAACGTTCCATTAGGATGCAGTTGATCAGTTTGGCACTGTAAAATATAAATAATAAGTTCAAGTTAATTCATAAGGAAAACTTTTGTATAATATTAAATTTAACATTAGCATGAAAAAAGTTGGCGATCAAATGAAAACTACTCATTCAAAGAGGGTAAATAAATACAGCAATACTTAAGTACAGCTGATTATACGAGTCACACTGGCAAACAAGGAATCTTCCTTCTGCAGGTATTTTTGCCTCACCTACTGTACTCATGCATGTGAGCATAAATTTAATCTTAATTTATTAATACTATTATCAAAAATAAGGATACCATTTTGTTATAATTTCTAATTAAATAGATTAACATTTCCTCAATTTTTATGTTTGTATCTTGTTTTTGGCAAAAATACATTCATTCATTCAAGTAGGCTTATAGTTAGGTCAATCCTATAATGCCAGTAGAAAAGATAGGACAACTGCGTTGCCGATTTCCTGTATTGCCACTGGCTCCTATAATAGAGAATAGCTGATTCGGAATAACATATCTGATGTAACCCAATATTAAATGTGCATTCTATTTAATAATAATAATAATAAATAATATTTTATTCGTCAAGAAAATATATTATTCAATTAGTAATTCATAAATTTTCATGATTTAAATTAAATCTTTTTGTAAGGTCTAATTAATTATATTTTTACATTGTAAAAAAACAATCATGTGAAGCAACATGAGGATAGAGCTAAACTTATTTCAATTTCCAAAGCAATTTGATTTGTCTAATGATAGACAAGAATAGCAACACCAATGTTAATCAAATGCTGCCATTAGGTGGACCTCATAGTACCAGAGTTATTATATTTATATTGAGTTACCATAAAGCAAAAATACCATAGGAATATCAGCGGCTTGAGTTAACAGTGGAATTTACAACATAAGAGCCCTATACTAAACCATTAAATTGAACACCATGAGATGTTTTTTATGCTATTGTTTCTCTATGATGCTACAAATTACAGTAGTCTGAGTACCGTATATAAATTATCTTCAAACAACCAATCCAATCAGCTCTAGGGCTTTAGTGAGTCTGGTTGAATTTCATTCAGTTTATAATTTGGTTAATGGAAAACTTTTTATAAAATACTGAAAAACTTTATTTTATAAAACAATCCACATTTGGCTAAACCACTCTAAGCTTAATCTTGAATCATTTCTCTAAATGGATTTTCCAACAAGTAGACTGACTGCTTAGGCCTACATGTAAATCACTTATGTTAGCAAATTCTTTTTTATTCAATTTATTGAATAAATGATGCAGTAACCTAACTACAGTATTTAAAAGAAGATGAAATTCATAAATATCTCACAATAGGGAATAAGGTCTAAATATATTTAGCCTATTCAGTACCCCTACTTCTAATATTATTAAAGTATTCTAATGATAGAACAAAGAAAATAATAAAAGTTGCTAGCCTATTATTAATAAATTAAATTTGATATTTTAAAATAATATTTTCAACTTTAGTAACTTAGTTCACATTAAACTTACCTCAGGATGAGAATTATTGAGAAACCAAATTCTGTCACAATGTAATAGATATCACTAAGCAAAAAGTATATTTTTGTATTATCCCAATCCTAATTATAATTACATTTGAATACATTACATAAAAAAGATTAGCCTGTAAAACAATACTCTATAAGAAGCTGTTTCTTTTGCAAAATGCAAACCTTAATTATTATTATTATTAAGCCTTGTACACACGTCCGTACAGATTCGCGCGAACAATCGTATGTACATATGCCTCAACATTCACTGTACGTCCTTGTGGACGCGATCCACGTATGCCTCAGCATTCAAAAAGCTAACTGATTTGCAGACGACACGAAGACATGGTAGATGTAGATTTTCCACAACATGACAACAATGGCGTCATTCCATCATTGAAGATAGTTATCACAAATTGCAGCAGTATCATTTTATTTCAATGACTTATATAATAAAATCAAAAATAAAACTTGACAAACGATGTTGGTGGGTTGAACAATTGTAGGTTGAAGTAAGGAAATAAATTGCTACATGACATAATATTGACAATTAAATCTTTCTTAGGTTGTCAAAACATTATGTTGTTAATATACTGAATCCAATTCAACTAGTTATCTAAACAAAAAATGATATCATCATGAGGGAAGCAATAACTCCACAAGAACGATTGGCTCTAACTTTGAGATTCTTGGCATTAGGCGATTCATTTGTTGGTTTCCAATATCTATTCAGAATCTCAAAAAAAGAAAAATTCTACTATAATTCCAGTTTTGTTGTCCTAATCAAAGCACTTAACACTGTCTCACAAAATTGACAGTCTTCTTTAAGGAAATTAGCCATAAATTGAATCAAATACTAAATTGCTGCCCATTTTAAACTAACTCTGCTCATACACATGACAAAACAAGATTCTCCAAAAGATTAGCTTCAAGATTTACCTTTAAGGGAATACTAGTTCAAAGTTTGAATAAATCTCTCTATAGATAGCCTAGCTATCTAAAACGTATTATATCATATTGAAGATTACAATTTTAATTAACAACTCTGATTGATAACATGAAACAAACACAAGATGATTTGATAGCCACAGTAAAATAATATTTGATCTATACTTTCTTGTAGGAACCCTGTAGAGAAGCTTTTTTCGCATAAATTATGCAGTTCTAAATTTGTTAATTATGATATGAATTATATACTCCATGCATGTTTCTATTTAAATATTTGACAATCCACATATCCTACAAAATTACAAAAATCCTACAATTTACAATTAGTTATTGGATCACAATTTGATTTGTCATTCATTAACCTAATTCATTGGAATTAGGTTATGACGCCTTCAATGTTTACGTTTTGCCTCACCCGTATGGCAAAATCGCGTCCACACGTACATTCAATGCTCGCCCGAGGCGCCTTTGAGCACGCCAAAATACCGACAGGGTTCCGGTTCGCCCACATGCCTCAGCGAACAGTGTCCACACGTGCGAATGCAAGCCCATACACGTATGCTCACCCGAGGCAAACGTACGTGTGTACACCGTTTTATGCATAACATAACCTATAAACTTAATGCTATTATATTGAAGACATATTCAATTTTCTAAAAAATAATAGATATATACGTATTATTATTTTATTATCTGAAAAATATTAAATTAGGCCTACTTCTACTTATTTTTTGGTACAATTGCAAATCATATGAATAGTCTATAATTGAAAAAGAACGACAAACCAGGTCCAAAAGTCCATATAATTCTAGAAAATAAGTCAGACTTGAACCATTTCTCAATGACAAACACATTACAAGTATTCCCACTTTGGAACCGATATTTTGAGTTCCAGATATTTCCAATTCCGCCTAGCAACATATTTCGAGTTCCGGATATTTCCAATTCCGCTGGCTGACAAATATTCGGAGTTCCACCCAGCAACAGTTTTCAAGCATAGGACATTTAACATTGATATTTTGAGTTCCAGATATTTCCAATTCCGCGTCCCCGTCTCAGAAACAGAGTAACTGCCAGCAACAGTCACAGTTATAACATAGTTATTTGAAAGTATTCTTTGAGTATCTATAGTGAGGTCCACGTTATAATGGTAGTGTACGATTTGCAATGGTGTTGCTATCCTTGTCTATCGTTCAACAAATGTGAAAGAGTTAGGGGTTCGTTTTTATTTAGGTTATATTTAATAATGTTTTATTAGGATAGGTTAGGTTTTTGCTTTGAAATTGCAATATGCTAGAAGGGGCTAGGGGCTAGGGTCTAGGTAGAGTTATGTTTTTTGATGTTTCAAAGGTAAAAGGATAGGTTAGGGGGTTATGATTTTGCTTCA
This sequence comes from Nilaparvata lugens, assembly GCF_014356525.2. Classification (NCBI taxonomy): domain Eukaryota; kingdom Metazoa; phylum Arthropoda; class Insecta; order Hemiptera; family Delphacidae; genus Nilaparvata; species Nilaparvata lugens. The sequence goes on from NC_052509.1 coordinate 37,225,279, forward strand.
AACCACATGTTCGAAATGAACCATGTTCATGAAATGAACCACATATTTGTGGACATGTTCATGGAATGAACCATATGTTTATGTTTTGTTCTAAAGATGACGAATAAATCTGAAGTATTAAATGTGAAAGGGTTAGAGGTTAGGTTTTATCTAGGTTATATTTAATAATGTGTTATTAGGATAGATTAGGTTTTTGCTTTGAAATTGCAATATGCTAGAAGGGGCTAGGGTGCAGTTGGAGTTATGTTTTTTGATGTTTCAAATGTGAAAGGATAGGTTAGGGGGTTAGGATTTTGCTTTGAAATCCAAATTATTAAATGTGAAGGGGTTAGGGGTTAGTGGTTAGGTTTTTTTTGGATTATATTAAATAATGTTCCATAAGGTTAGGTTAGGTTTTTGCTTTAAAATTGCAATATGCTAGAAAGGGCTAGGGTCCAGGTAGAATTATGCTTTTTGATATTTCAAAGGTGGAAAGATAAGTTAGGTTTTTGCTTTGAAATTGCAATATGCTGGAAGGGATTAGAGGTTTTTCAAATTGTTATGTTTATTGATGTTTAAAATGTAAAATTGGAGGTTGATGGTTCGGTTTTTGTTTTGAAATGACAATATGCTGACTTAGTTATAGTGTTTTTTAACATCAGTTAAATAACAACTGTTATATTTTATTAGTTATATTTTTCAAAAGTACTCTTCCTTTTATTGAATAAAATGATAATATATTGATTATTATATTGAAGTTAATGATAAATCATCATTGGATAATAATATCTTCATCAAATAGAATGACGATTGGCTCCAGTTACAGTGCTCGGTAACCATCATCACAAAGAACGTTACATTCAAAGATTTGACTGAATGGAACGGGAAAAACCCGTTGCTAACGCATGCGCGATACGGTGCTGTCTGAGACAGAGAGTGGTTTGTAGCCTACAACTCGGGTATAGGCCTACTTGACACTGTAAAGCGACCCGGGGAACCACCATAGACGGTATAGAAATATAATTAATCAATGTAGAGAATCGGTATCGCTATTCTTCTATCTTCATCCACTGTCATTATAACTTGGACCTCACTATAGGCATTCTGGTAACATTTCAAATCATGTAAGTGTGGGAGTTTCAGAAATGATGCTAAGAAATCTAAGAAGAAACATTCATATTAATTGTATTATAATTATGACCATATGATAAGCAAACAGTAAAATATGCTAAATAATTATTATAATATTGTAAATTGAACGATTATTTATTAAAATATGCTACATAATTACCAGAGTAAAATGAACAATATGAAATTAAATTAAAAGATTTCAAAAATTATTTACAATTCAGCTGATAACAATCTCATATTTTTACAATAAAAGTAGGTAAATAAAATGAATGATGTGGACTCATGATGATTCAATAACAGAGGATTATGGAATATGTAATGATAGCAATATACTACAGTGAGGTCCACGTTATAATGACAGTATTTGATCAACTTTGGTTTTGCTTTGCTTGTCTATCTTCCGACAAAGCCGGTGGTACTATCCTTTTCTAGGTCCCCATGATCGACAAACCACAGCCACTGAGATCTATACTAACTGGAATGGACTATTTTTTGAATTTTGTTGGTACACAGTCCAAAGGAGGGCTGTGTTTAATTGAAACTATTAAACACAGTCTTATGTTTATTTTGATAGGATAAACCATTGTTTTTTTTTGGGTTATATGATTTATTGTTATTGTTAAAGGAAAGATGTATGATTTATTGTTTAAGGAAATATCTCAATTTAATAATATAGGCCTACTTACAGCAGGCTATGAATGTAGAATTATGTAGGTGTGCATTATTGGTGTAATTTCAAATCATGTAAGAGTGGGAGTTTCAGAAATGAAGCAAAAAACGAGGGAACATTTTATTATATTATATGACTATGATAAGCAAACAGTAAAATATGCTACATAATTACCAGAGTAAAATGAACAATATGAAATTAAATTAAAAGATTTCAAAAATTATTTACAATTCAGCTGATAACAATCTCATATTTTTACAATAAAAGTAGGTGAATAAAATGAATGATGTGGACTCATGATGATTCAATAACAGAGGATTATGGAATATGTAATGATAGCAATATACTACAGTGAGGTCCACGTTATAATGACAGTATTTGATCAACTTTGGTTTTGCTTTGCTTGTCTATCTTCCGACAAAGCCGGTGGTACTATCCTTTTCTAGGTCCCCATGATATCAATTATGTTTTTGATGGTATAGAAATATAATTAATCAATGTAGAGAATCGGTATCGCTATTCTTCTATCTTCATCCACTGTCATTATAACTTGGACCTCACTATAGGCATTCTGGTAACATTTCAAATCATGTAAGTGTGGGAGTTTCAGAAATGATGCAAAGAAATCTAAGAAGAAACATTCATATTAATTGTATTATAATTATGACCATATGATAAGCAAACAGTAAAATATGCTAAATAATTATTATAATATTGTAAATTGAACGATTATTTATTTGAAACGGAAAGGTTTCAAAAATCAATCACAATTCAGCTGATAGCGATATCATATTTTTCAAAATAAAAGTAGGTAGGTACCTAAAATAAATTATGTCATCTCATGATGATAACACAGAATAATTATTAATCATTTGTATTTATTCTTTTTTGAATAAGGATTAATATGTTTTTCAACTATAAGAATAAGAATAAGAATAAGAATGTTTATTTCGCCAAATTTTTACATAATAGTTTCTTTATTTAGAAAAAAAAGAATAGAATAGTTTCTATGTTTCTTTATTTTAGATGCTATAAAGTATAGGTCTAAATTTTCAATTAGTATAGAAACTATCACCGTATACTAGGAATATAACCAAATTTGTTGTTTTATTTTTGGTCAAATAAACTGATCAATATAGAAAAAAATATTGGAAATGTATGTAAAACAAAAAGGTTTCTTCAAATTAATTAATAGACTAAAAATGTTTGACTCAACTGTGAAATGGTATTTTATTTCCTTTAACATGCCCATTCTTGCATCCAAATGCAACACAATTATTGTGTATTACCTACATCACCATTTCACGGTCGTATTTTTATTCAATTCTACGCATTTTACGCCAAAAACATCACAATATTTAAGAGGAGGTTGTGATCTAATACTGATAGCCCTAATACTCATTCAAATCCGTTTTTCAACTTTAAAAATGAATAATCGTACTCAAGAGCTGCAACAACCTGCTTTAATGTATGAGTACGAGAGAGAAGGGAATCCCACACGGTAGGCCTGTCTCACTCACTCCGCCTTACACAGTTTTGGCTGTAGCTTAGCATTGGACAGCCCGTTCCAGTTAGTATAGAGTTCACTGACCACAGCATCGACGCGACATAGATTGTGTTCATGGGAGGCTTGTACGGCTTCGGCGAAGTGAGCAGTAACCAGAAACCACGTGACTGGTGCACCACTACTTGCTCCCACCGAACGAAAATCGAATTCTGGTTCACCGTTTTTGGCGCGTACTTTTGAAATTAATCGTTTACAGATTTGGTGTTGACAGAATAATAAAGGTGTTATCAATATGAACATTTCAGCTACTATTTATTATTATGGAATCAATAATTTGAAAAAAATATATATATTTTTAAATTTATTATACAAGCTTGTCCAAGCCAATATTATCTTTTATGTAGGTTGCAACAGACCTATGTTATCTTATCTCAACAAAGCTGGAGTATTGATTAGTTCTTATAGAAGCACTAGGCTAATCATGTTTTTCCTATAAGGTTTTTTTAAATAATTAAGGATGGCTCGTGCTGTCATCAATGAAAATTTGACTACTTTTTCTATGCAATTAGTGTTAATGAATAAAACGTTTTATGGAATATTAGCAAAATAATTGAAGTTTCTTGATTTATGTCTACTATCCAGACATTTATCTGGATAGATTTTTTTTTTTTTTTTAAGATTACGTCCTAAAGACTCCAGTCATGGAGTATAAGACAAGTCATGTTATTACATAATAATTCTAACACTAAGTAGTTCAACCTAGTTTAGGTTTGAAAGGAATTCTTGTACACTATAAAAAGCTCTATCAACTAAATATTTTTTAATTTGTTTTTTGAAAATCTTCAAATCATCATTACTTTTCAAGATTTGAGGTAGCTTGTTATAAAATTTCCTACCAATATAATCTGGTTTTTGTTCATATAACCTACTATTGTGACCCATTATATGATAATCTGCTCTGTTTCGCGTATTATACTCATGAACATCTGAATTCTGGATCACACCACTCGTTTTCACATGCATTACAACTTCATATACATACAAAGATGGCACAGTTAATAGATCAAGCTTTTTAAATAAAGGCCTACAAGAGTCTAACCTATTCACTTTCTCTATACATCTGAGTGCCTTCTTTTGAATCTTAGACACCCTGTCCATATTTTGTTGAGATGAATTACCCCATACTAAAATAGCATACCGTACCTAATATGAGATAGTATAAGTCCATGGTAAGCAGTTAACAGTAGTTTTTTATCATTCAGCCTAGCAAGCTGCCGCAGGACAAATACCCCAGATGATATCTTATTACATATCCTCTCAATGTAAGGATGCCATGTTAATTTCCTGTCCAATAAAATTCCCAAGAATGCTACTTTCTCTTCTTGGTCTAATTCATTTTCCTCTACAAACACATTTATTTCTCTATCCTCTACTGAATTATATTTACTTTTGAATTGTAGGAATTGACATTTCTTACTATTTATTGTTAATTGCCTTTGCTTCAAGAATTGGACAATTGACTGTACTCCAGTAAAAGCATTTATTTCTAGACTATCTAATAAATAATTGTTAAAGATAAGCGATGTGTCATCAGCAAACAACAGAGCTCTGTGATCTTTTAACTCTTTTGATAATTGTTTCACATACAACAGAAACAGTAAGGGACCCAGAATTGAGCCTTGAGGTACTCCAGCCTGGACCTCCAGTTTTTGAGATTTAATTTTTACTATTTCATTCCCATCCACCTTGGTAAGCTCAACACACTGGTTTCTACCTATGAGATATGATTCAAACCATTTTAGTTCTATACCATTCACACCTACAGTTTTTAGTATTTCCAATAATATTCTATGGTTCACACAATCAAAAGCTTTGGATAAATCAAGAAATATTGCGGCTGCCTTCTCACCTGAATCTATTATATCTATTAGTCTTTCAACAAGGGATACTATTGCAGTCTTAGTAGATTTCCCTTTCTGGAACCCATGCTGTTCATCACATATGAAATTAATTTCTTCCAGGTGCATCAATAGCCTATTTAAAACTACTCTTTCAAAAATTTTACTTATTACATTTAGAATACTAATGGGTCTATAATTTTCAACTCTTTCAGAATCACCGCTCTTGAAAATTGGCAAAATTTTTCCTTGTTTCAGATCATCAGGGAAAATACCCTGCTCTAGTGAAGTATTAAGGAGATGCAATAAAGGGTCCAGTAATTCATTTTCACATTCTTTTAAAATTTTGCTTGAGACCCCATCCAATCCTACTGTTTTTTTGTTATTCAAATTTTTATTATTCTCGACAACTCATCTCTTGATAATGGATGAAATTTAAATACCTTTTCAATTGGCTCAGCATTAAATGTAGTTGTATTATAAGTATTAGTGTTCAGTGACTTTTGGAGATTATATGCAACCTGTTGATAATACTTATTGAAAAAGTTACAAATGTCTATACTATCATCCATATAATTTCCAGTTCATCAATTATCCTAGGGACATTAGTAACTGTATCTTTTTGAGCTGCTCTCCTATTTCTATTAATTACCTCCCAAACAGCAGAGTTAAAATTGGTACTAGTTGTTAATATTTCAGCTGTTTTCTTACACTTAGCTTTCCTCACTTCTTTTGCATAGTTTTTCTTTAGACATTTGTATTTGACTTCACTCGGAACATCCCTCACTAATTTAAATTCCTCATAAGCTTCCCTAACAATATTTCTTTGAGTAAGAATATCTTCAGTTATCCATTCATCTACTTTGTTTAATTTACTTTTTACTTCGACTTTTTTTATTGGACAGCATACACTAATGTGAAATCTTAGAGTATCAATGAATTGCTTATATTTGTAATTTAGGTTATAACTGTTATAAACACTACTCCAATTTTCTTGAAGCAGTTCCTGCTTCAAACAATTTATATTTCCTAGCTCATATTGCTGAATTTCTTTCACAAAAGTTTTTTTTCTGCTTGGATTCTGGCCCTGCAACTTAACATCTAAAATTTGATAGTTATGATCTGATAGATCTGAGCTACCTAACCTGACATTACAACCTTCTATATTTGTGAGGATATTATCAATAATTGTCTGTGAAGTTCGAGTTACTCTTGTATATTCGTGGATCTTAATTTCTAAATTATTCATATTAATAATATATCCTCTGTCATTTTATCCTGCCTGGCAAAATCGGTATTGAAATCTCCTACTACTATAACATTTGTGAAACGAGCGGTTGTAATTTCCAAAAGTGTATGGAGCAGCTCACAAAATTTTTGCCAGTCTCCATTTGGTGACCTATAGATACCTAACACTGCTACCTCAAATCGATCATCAATTTTTAACCTTAGTCCCGTCACCTCTAAATCCATCTCAACAGAAAATCTCTTAACAAAATCCAGTTCATAAGTTTGGGTATGTTTAGCATTGCTAGTGAATATACATACACCACCACTTCTATGAGCTATTCTACAAAATTCTGATCTCAGTGAATAGCCTGGAATCCTAACTTGATTTATTTCCTTTATTTTTAAGCCATGCTCTGTGAAAATAACAATGTCAGGATCCTCCTGTTTAAGAAATAGGTACAGTAGCCTCTCTCTTATCCGGACTCATCGGGACTGAGGCCAGTCCGGGTAACGTTTTTTCCGGTTAAACTGACGTTCCCTAAAAGTCGTTAAATTGGTACGCATATTTTGTAGTTTATGAGCCAATAATGACTTTTACGTAAAAATAATAAAACTAGACGCTTTATTATGATATCTGTGAACACAAAACACAAGAAAATAGTTAGTTGCTAAGCCTTTTTACATTTGCAATATTTAAAACCAAACAGCCATTATGATTCGTGGCAGGTGCAGAAGTACTGTACAGTCCGGTTGAACCGATGTGCTGATGATTATTTTCCGGTTAAAGAGATGTCACTTCTGTGGAGTGTAGTCCGGTTAAACCGATGTCCGGTTAAAAGGTGTCCGGTTAAGAGAGAGGCTACTGTACTTCTAATCTGTCAATTTTGTTGTGAAGATACTGAATATTTTGATGATAAATACTAAAAACCTTACCATCTTGTGCTACTCTATCTCTAGCATTTGTTGCTATTTCCCTTTCCCTGTTTTGAGCCAATTTACTAAAAAATCGTTATTTGTTTTTTTGACTGTTTTTAAACCAGAGGATTGCAAACGGCTTTCAATCAGCTCTGCCAATCTATTACAAAAGATTACTTTGCCAGATCGATTTAGATGCAACCCATGATTAGTGAAGTTATGTCTTTTCAGCCTTTCATTTAGAAAACAAATCGTCAGTTGTTTAGAATTCTTATTTTTTAGGCTTTTGATTGTATTATGGATTGATTTGTTTGTCGAATTGATTGCTTCATTTAATTCTGGCCTATCAAACCTATTAGGAATAGTACTTATTATTAAGTTTGTTTTTTTGCTGAGTGGCACAATTTCCTTGATTTTTTCTGTTACTTGAGGAAGATGATTCAAGTTAGGTTCATTTATATTATTTGAGCCACCCAGTACAATTAGATAGTCATTTTCATCAAAGTCTTTAGTTTTTTCCCTAGCTGACTCTACAACTGCATAAATTGATGCACTTGGCTTGAAAAAACATTGGACATCAAATTTATTTTTCAATCTTTTATCAAGGAGATCACTGCAATCACGTCCATGACTGGACGTCAGTAGCAGAACTCTCCCTTTCCTATCTTTATTTCCCTCAGCTATATTTTTGGTTGCTGTCTTCAAAACCTCACTGTACGTTTTATTTCGACCATTTTCAGAGCATTTCCCATCATTTAGGTTAGATTCTATTTTTTTGCATTTGGACGGAGGTTCTATCATACATTTAGTATTATCAAATTTAGATTTTAGTTTCTTTATTTCCTCCGACATTAGACTACATTGATTTTTTAGATTTAGTATTTCTTTTTTATGGTCTTCATCTTGTAATTTTATAATCAGTTCCAAAGATTTAATTTCTTCTACCATCCCTAACCTTTCTTCCTCAGACGTTTTTAGAGTTACTTCTAATTGGTTTTTTAAATTAGTGTGGCTACTTTGTAGTTGAGCAACTTTTTCGGCTAAAGTAGTTTGAAGAACTGGGGTTTTTGGTTTTGGCGTTTTTGAATTTTGGTTTTGGGAATGCGTAAGTACTCCCGCTATGTTTACATTTCTATTATTAACCTTTGGTGTTCTACTTGAGCTCATCTTCCTATCTAAGAAATTATATTACTTGCAATAATAATAATTGATTTATAAATGCTAGGATTTTAATTTGGTTATAATTTTAGTCAAGTAAACTATCTATGTTTATTTTTAAATCTCGAAAACCTAACCTCAAACTAACCTCTAAACGGTGTTTGGCTTATTAAAATAGAATTAAGAATTAAAATCTAAAACAAAATGATAAAACGTGATCAAGAAACAATTAATAATGAAATAAACACAAAATTTGTACTTATCCATGACTATTTATAACACAAAATCTTCCAAAACCCAGGAGCGAAATTATGTATGACTTTCATTCACAACCTCAAGGTCATATCCTCAGCTCAGATCCTAGCCTAGGAATGAATCAACAAAATATAGTATTCCGACTAATGGATAATAACACAAACACATCTTAGTTTAGTAGAATAATAGTCAATAAAGCTAAAAAATGATAAACTTTCCAGCCAATTAATAATGAATGAATTTCTTGCTTTTCAACTATCCTGTAATTAATTCCATCAATGGAATAAAATACTTTGTACGCCTCATTCTTTTTTAGTCTATAGATTCTGGATGTGAAGAAATAACCTAACAAAACAGCAGACAACCAACGCTTTAACTCTTGACCAATAAGAAGCGTTGATCCCGGTACTGGTTTTGTGGAACATACTTTTCGAGGGTGCAAGTGAGCATGTACATGTTGCAAGTGACCATGCACCACTCCACTCTGTTCCAAGATGGCGACCAGTCAACAGTAGACCAGTACCCTCCCTGGTACATCCCACTCACCTGTTGCACATTGGCCTGATGACTACTCTAGCTAAAGTGTGAGATAAATAATTACTTTTTCGCCCCACTTGGATGTAATGAGCTGGTTTTCGTGCGTCATATGGAGGCCGAAAGTGATTGATTTCTGACCAGGCCGGTAAAAGTTTTACGGCCCTAGGGCTGTAAAATAACCTTGAAGTCAGCTGATTCTGATTTGATGTGTACATTTTTACAAAATAGTTTATGTAACGGAATCAGTTTATGCAACTAGGATTGAATAAAGTATTTTGCAAAAAGATACTATCATTCTATTTGGATGAATGAAATACAAATAAGATATATTATAAACTATTAAAATTCGATTTTCAGAGTAGGGTAGAACTTCTAATCTCAACTTCCAATAACAAGCATTGTTGACATCCAGATTGTCCAAATTTAAAGTGTGCTAAAACAGCTGATCAAAAAAATTATCATAATTTGTGTTTATTATTCAAGAATCAAAACATTCATAATAATAATTATCATCTTATTGTCATTTGAAAGGATATAAAAGTATAAACTCAACCTCCCACATTAAAACATAATTGAACATAATATTTTAGGTGGTTATTTAGACAAATTGAATCTACCCAGCTTAAGTACTGCATTTACCACTAAACCTGGTGGATAATTTTGGAACTACTTGAATCTACTAAAACCAACCTTTTTTTCGGACATGTTATTCATTATCAAAATTTGGGAACAGAATAGTTTGGCCATGCCTATTATTCTAATATATATATTGTTTTATTTTTTGTGTGGCAAAAAATAGCGTTCGCACCATGGGCAAAAATGTGTTTCCCGCTCTCAATCTTTTCTAGTCCTCGGCCTACGGCCTCGGACTTGAAAACCGATTTCGAGCCGGAAAGGTCTCATTTTCGGCCCTAGGTGCGAAATATACTATTAACATGGCTCTTTCTCGAAGATGGAGAGGTCCGATGCTCTATCCTCCACTAATCACTCCCACTACATAGCAGCATTCTCTTTCTTTTGTGTCTGAGTGAGAGAGCTTTGTAACACGGCAACACTCCCCTCCATCTATTGCTGGCAATGTTCCAAGTAGTGTACTGGTCAGCAGGTATATTGGTTTGTGTATGTTACAGAGATGTTTTCATCACAAGAACAAGAAGCAAAATGACACGGCGCATTCAATTGTGCACAGGATGTCCATCTGTGTCTATGCTACAAACTGTGGAGGGAGAAATGGGTTTCTCATCTTCATGTTAAAAGTAATTTATCTCGGACTTTAGGTAGCTAGATTCGACTCCTTGCTGATGGTGAAAGTTGCTAGTTGAGTACACTATTTTTCTCTCTTTTACTATTTCCATAATTATTTGTTTTTTATTTATTTTAGCTTTGTCATTATATGTCAATTGCACTCTGCTTGTGCATAATTCATTCAAAGTTACTGAAGTTAGCCCTGTCTAACAATCTATACATTTTTTATTTATCTTACCTTTGTGAAGGATTTTATGTTGCGCTGTGACTGCGTTTTTGATTGACCATTATGAATATTATTTCACAGAAAATATTTTCTGAACTATATTGATTATTTTCCCTGTTGTATTTGCACCTTGGTGGCGCCTTAATTCAGTTAGCTTGGACTAACAAATTCTTATCACTTAACCACATTTTATTGTGAAGTCTTTATTAGTGTTTACTATTCAATTCTATCTCAGACTGCTTCTCAGTAATTATTGCAATTATAATATTTATACTTTGAAATTTGTCATTAGTTCAAACGATAATTTTTAGACACTTATTTGACTTTCAATTCAATCCTTTCAATTTTATGTCTAATATTGGCTGTGTAAATCTTCATATATCAACTATCTTCTCATCTCTACATTATCAATTTCTTTTGATTATTTCTTCAACATTTTTCAATATATTTGTTTGAAGTTATATTGTTTCGCCCACATTATTTTTTAACCCTAAATTATACCAGAGTGTTTTTCAGATTGCATGCTACCGTTTTATATGGATACTATGCATGTACAATGGTTTGCAGTCATTGCAGTTTATGTTAATTTTCGTCTTAATAAATAAATAAAATAAATTTGTTTTATTGACCAATAAATACATTTGTACAGTACATTTCAGGCCTCGTCAAAAGTTCAAGATTACATGATGTAAGTCACTAGCATAAATACATTTTTCGTCAACATCTTATTCTTAATAAAACTTGAATGAACATTTTCAATAATATCAGTAGGTATAGCAAAATATTTCGAAACATTACATTTACACAGCATATAGATAAATAGCAATTCGTAATATATTAAAAGAGAAACACAAAGACTAACACTACAACTAGTACTACTATATAAAGTCATAACATAGTAATCACAATACTATTCTTACAATGTAAGTCACATTTTTATTCTAAGTAGAAAACGTTATATGCTATCAATTAAAAACTCTTCAGTAGAGTAGTAAGCCTTTTCTTTTAGCATTTGTGAAATGGCAACTTTAAATTTTTCTTGAGGCAGGTTCTTAACTTCAATTGGTAGTTTATTGTAAAATAACAACTGTAAATAGGGGTAGCTTTTCATGCTCTTACTCAATCTGAGATTTGGTTTCATAATTTTTTCCCTATTCCTAGTATTGTAAGCATGATATTCATTATGTTTGTGAAAGTTGTTAGAATTCTTCTTTACACTTATCAAATTGGAATGTATATATAGAGATGGCAGAGTCAGTATACCCAGTTTGATGAAGTGAGGCTTGCAAGTTTCTCTTGGGGAAAGGTTCAAAATAGCTCTAACTGCCCTTTTCTGCCATATGAAAACTTTTTTATGTGTTGGGCAATTGCCCCACATTCTTATCCCATAACTAAGATGAGAATGGAAAAGTCCGTGATAGGTCATCAACAATACTTGCAGATTAACAGAACTATTTAATCTCTTGAGGAGGTATGTTACCCTTGAAAGTTTTTTACAGAGACTATTCACATGTTCCTCCCAACAGAGTTTACCATCCAATATTACACCTAGTAATTTGACAGGCTTAAGATTATTGTGGTTCAGAGTATGCCCTAATGAAAATGTTATTTTCTCTGTTTTCTGCTCATTTAATTCTAGGTCATTAGATAAATACCATGGTTTTGCCTGATTCAAGGAAATGTCAAGTTTATCCTGAAGTTTTTCGATTTCGACATCTGATTGGATTATTGAGGTGTCATCAGCATATAATACAGAAAGACCTGGTATATTGAAACTGAAATCATTTACGAAAACCAGAAAAAGGAAAGGCCCAAGGACCGATCCTTGAGGTACACCTGTATTTATGTTCAATACATCAGAGCATTTACCTGCACACTTTACCATTTGTTTTCTGCCAACCAAATAACTTTTCAATAGCTTTAACTCTCTATCAACTATACCATAATACTCAAGTTTTTTGCAGAGAATCACATGTGAAACTCTCTCAAATGCTCTGCTAAGGTCTAATAGGGTTGCCCCAACTGCACATTTATTTTCAAAACATTGATGTACAAAGTCTACAATTTTCTCAACAGCGTCTATTGTAGAGTGACCTGGTCTAAAGCCATATTGATGGGGATATAATAAGCCATTGAAAATGAAATATTCATAGAGTTGCATTAGCAGACAAAATTCTATTATTTTACTGATGATAGGCACAAGAGCAATTGGTCTGTAATTTTCAGGATTTTTTGGATCTCCTTTTTTCAAAACAGGTGTAACACTGGACACTTTCAAACAATCCGGAAAGTAGCCCATGACAATAATAAAATTTATAATATATGTTAGAGGAAGCAAGGTTGAGTCAATTATTTCTTTGATCAAGTAATTAGACATTCCAAACACATCTTCACTACGAGAATTACTCATTCTATTAACAATGGATTTAACGGTTAACTTATCAATTGTCTTAAGTTTAAAATTGTGTGAAGGCTTTGGAGCATTAATCAGAAAATTTTGAAATGACGTATCAATTTGGTCCTGTCTATCATCCAAACTTCTGGTTGGTACATTAACAAAGAGCTCATTCAATACATTTGGAGAGATTGGTATTGGTTTTTTACAAGCAGGCATGAGATTAGATTCTCTCTTGACTATTGACCAAGCAGCCTTACACCTATTATTAGCATTTGCAATAAATTCACTATTTACCTTTATTTTCGCTTGTTTCAACTTGAATCGGTAGTGCTTTCTTATATTTTTATAGACTTCTTTATCATATTCACTAAGTGTATTCTTGAATCTACTGTAAGAAATCAATAATAGAATGTGTAATTTTTCCAGTTCAGGTGAGAGCCATTTTGAAGAGGATTGTTTTTTACTTTTATTTTTCACCAAAACTCTAGGGCAGGAGCGATTTAAGGATTCAACTATGATATTTAAGAAACTATTAACTGCCATATCAACATTATTGTCAGTTTCATAAATTTTCTCCCAACAAATATTCATAAGAGACTTTCCCAAATGTAGCAATCTTTTCTTGGTAAGAAGTCTTATAGTCATGTCTCTATTCAATTTATTACATTCATTAGAGATTTTTGAAGATGACTTTCTTTCTAGATCAAACGAAACACAAACACCAGAATGGTCAGATATTAAACCTTGTTCTAAAAGCGTTACTCTAAAATAATCCGCAGATATATTTGTAATTACATTATCAAGACATGACTCATACCTAGTTGGAGAGTAATTCGTACAGTAAAGGTTGAAAGATCTCAATAAATTCAAAAATTATTGTGTGTCTGGTTCAAAATTTTTAAGAATTTCTACGTTTAGATCACCTGCTAGTATCAAGAATTTAAAGCCATTTACCTTACTTGTTACATATTCCAGTAATTGTTCCAAATTAACCACAAAATCTCTGAAACGGGAGCCAGGAGTGCGGTAAATACTAATTACTAGAGTATTTAATCTACCAATCCTAACAGCTGTTGCCTCACAAGAACCCTCATAACAGTAAGAGGTAATGTCAATAATATTAAAATCAATTCCTTCTCTCACAAATATTAAAGAACCACCATATGGAGTCGGTCGACAGTAAAAACCAGCTAGTTTGAAGTTTTGAGGGACATAAAAATTAATCTCTTCCTCACGTAACCAGTGCTCACTCAAGCAAATGACATCAAACTCTTTACGACTCAAAATAGTCTCAAGTTCAAGTAACTTATTTCTCAGAGATTGAATATTTAGAGCGCAAACCTTCAAATCAGAGCTACGGTCCTGTTTTCTAGTATATTCTAGGATCGTTGTGTTTCTACCTATATGAACAGGACCACTAATTAGTTTCCCCGATGACTCAGGTCATATTGAAGCTCGATAACTGTATTATTACCCTTTTCATCTAATATTGTTTTGATTTTATCATTCATCCTCTTTTCACCTCTCCAGTTCAGGTGTAGCCCATGCCTAGTAAAATGCTCTCTTTTAAGATCAGTAAGATCTATTACCTTAACATTTTGCATCCTTCCACAATACTGTTTTATTCTACTGTTAGTTTTTCTAATCTCTTCGTTAACACATGACCACTCCGGTAAATCATATCTTATTGGTATTGTAGAAATTAATACATTTGTAAAATTTAGCACCTGAAGTAGAGAAAGCATACTTTTTAGACAACTACCAGCTTGATTACAGTATACATCATTCGCTCCTCCAACTATGACCACATGATCATTATTGGATAGATCTCTAGTACCACTCTTAATATTATTTACTATGGGGCTGAATTTGGCACTTGGCATGATAAAACCACTAGTTGTCTTTTCAAGTTCAGATCTATTCAAATTATCTACCAAATCACGACCATGACTGTCGCCAAAGATTCTGACTACGTTTTTTAATGGTTTCATGCTGGCTGACTTTTTAAGTTTAGTTCCCAGAGAAATATCACTAGTCTTGGAAATCGTTATCTGTTTAGAGCTAGGATATGATATGTTCTTACTGCATGGAGAATCATTAGAGACTAACAAATCACAAGACTTGGGTTTTAGAAAATTACAAACTTTACACAGAATCTTCCACCTATATACTGTCACAAAGTGAATTTTTGTGACGGATAGAGAGCCGTCGTCCAGCATAAAATTAGCGAAATTATTCTATTTTAGAATAGGAATAGGATCGTCTGCCGGATATATTTTGTTAGATTTGTAATTGTGTATATACATTATCACCATCGCCGTCAACCCCTTTAAATTAGCAGCATTAGTATCATCTAAACGATAAGCGGCTACCGAGTCGGGTCAGTATCACTCTTCATGAAATTTCTGGAATAGAAATATTGTTTACCGGCCTGAATTAGTGTAGTAATTAGTATCAGTGTCGTCATTAGCTGCACCCTTATCATCAGCACTAGTGGATTCAAACCCTGTCACATGACTAGTGGCGTGATCGTCTTTTCAGACTCCCATTGGTCAGCAAGCCCCTTTTCCCCCGGCCTCCTAACTTTCAGCGACCCGGTGTGGCTTCAGGAAGACCTGGGAGAGAGCAGTTGTTCGGTGGTTGAGCATGAGATCGGGTCGCGAATCTCCTCTCCTTACGTCGTTACCGACGCTAATTATTATTCTATCTTGTGTTAACGTAGAATATTGTAGGTCGAGTTCCGAACAACTCAGAGTTAGAATTCCCTTGTGGGTTTTTCTTTCTTGTCAGCTTTTTTTTCCCGAATTCGTATCACTGGGGGTGAACGAGTTATTCTTGGTTTTGAAACCTGTAAGGGATCTCAAGTTTGTGCTACAAACAGTTGAGTGGGGAAATTTAGCTAGGCTCTTAAGCAAATTATTTTTGAGGGCTTAATTCTTAAGTCTCGACTCTGTCGCTTCACGACGTTTAAGTTTAGTGTGGGAATTTGTTTGCTATTCTCCGTATTTAATTCTGCAGTGATTCAGGTAACTGTATGTTAGGACTGGTCACTTGTGTGCATTTCCTCTTCTGTAATAAGGTAATCTCAGTTTTTTTAGGGATGTATTTTCCTTATTAATTTTCATACTATAGAGTGGCCCTGTATTTTAAATTCGCTTAGCAGTTTCTGATTTGCTGTAATTCCAAGTAGGAAAAGCCCAATCCTTTACCTAGAGAACTCAGGTACAGCTTGAGAACGTCCTCGCCAAAGTCCCCAGACTGCGGCATCCTTTCTCTTACTTTCTCTTCACTTTCCCAATTCTATAGTCCTTCTTGCTCTCAGGTACAGCTTGAGAATGTCCTCGCCGAAGTCCCCAGACTGCGGCATCCTTTCTCTTACTTTCTCTTCACTTTCCCTATTCTATAGTCCTTCTAGCTCTCAGGTACAGCTTGAGAACGTCCTCGCCGAAGTCCCCAGACTGCGGCATCCTTTCTCTTACTTTCTCTTCACTTTCCCTATTCTAAAATCCTTCCTGCTCTCAGGTACAGCTTGAGAACGTCCTTGTCGAAGTCCCAGACTGCGACGCTTCCTGCTCTCAGGTACAGCTTGAGAACGTCCTTGTCGAAGTCACAGACTGCGACACTTCATGCTCTCAGGTACAGCTTGAGAACGTCCTCGCCGAAGTCCCCAGACTGCGGCATCCTTTCTCTTACTTTCTCTTCACTTTCCTTATTCTAAAATCCTTCCTGCTCTCAGGTACAGCTTGAGAACGTCCTTGTTGAAGTCACAGACTGCAACGCTTCCTGCTCTCAGGTACAACTTGAGAACGTCCTTGTCGAAGTTCCCAGACTGCGACGCTTCCCGCTCTCAGGTACAGCTTGAGAACGTCCTCGCCGAAGTCCCCAGACTGCGGCATCCTTTCTCTTACTTTCTCTTCACTTTCCCTATTCTATAATCCTTCTAGCTCTCAGGTACAGCTTGAGAACGTCCTCGCCGAAGTCCCCAGACTGCGGCATCCTTTCTCTTACTTTCTCTTCACTTTCCTTATTCTAAAATCCTTCCTGCTCTCAGGTACAGCTTGAGAACGTCCTTGTTGAAGTCACAGACTGCAACGCTTCCTGCTCTCAGGTACAACTTGAGAACGTCCTTGTCGAAGTTCCCAGACTGCAACGCTTCCCGCTCTCAGGTACAGCTTGAGAACGTCCTCGCCGAAGTCCCCAGACTGTGACATCCTTTCTCTTACTTTCTCTTCACTTTCCCTATTCTATAATCCTTCTAGCTCTCAGGTACAGCTTGAGGACTCCCTCGCCGAAGTTTCTAGACTGCGGCATCCTTTCTCTTACTTTCTCTTCACTTTCCTTATTCTAAAATCCTTCCTGCTCTCAGGTACAGCTTGAGAACGTTCTTGTTGAAGTCACAGACTGCAACGCTTCCTGCTCTCAGGTACAGCTTGAGAACGTCCTTGTTGAAGTCACAGACTGCAACGTTTCCTGCTCTCAGGTGCAACTTGAGAACGTCCTTGTCAAAGTTCCCAGACTGTGACGCTTCCTGCTCTCAGGTACAGCTTGAGAACGTCCTTGTCGAAGTCACAGACTGCGACACTTCCTGCTCTCAGGTGCAGCTTGAGAACGTCCTTGTCGAAGTTACAGACTGCGACGCTTCCCACTCTCAGGTGCAGCTTGAGAACGTCCTTGTCGAAGTTACAGACTGCGATGCTTCCTGCTCTCAGGTGCAGCTTGAGAACGTCCTTGTCGAAGTCACAGACTGCGACGCTTCCTGCTCTCAGGTGCAGCTTGAGAACGTCCTTGTCGAAGTCACAGACTGCGACTCTTCCTGCTCTCAGGTGCAGCTTGAGAACGTCCTTGTCGAAGTCACAGACTGCGACGCTTCCTGCTCTCAGGTGCAGCTTGAGAACGTCCTTGTCGAAGTCACAGACTGCGACGCTTCCTGCTCTCAGGTGCAGCTTGAGAACGTCCTTGTCGAAGTCACAGACTGCGACGCTTCCCACTCTCAGGTGCAGCTTGAGAACGTCCTTGTCGAAGTCACAGACTGCGACGCTTCCCACTCTCAGGTGCAGCTTGAGAACGTCCTTGTCGAAGTCACAGACTGCGACGCTTCCTGCTCTCAGGTACAGCTTGAGAACGTCCTTGTTGAAGTCACAGACTGCAACGCTTCCTGCTTTCAGGTACAGCTTGAGAACGTCCTTGTTGAAGTCACAGACTGCAACGCTTCCTGCTCTCAGGTACAGCTTGAGAACGTCCTCGCCGAAGTCCCCAGACTGCGGCATCCTCTCTCTTTCTTCCTCCTTATTTTTCCTACCCTGTATAGCGCGAGATCTCAGTTCCAGACTATAGATCGTTCCCGTCGCGGTCCTCAGACCAGCGAGAGGTGTAGGAAACCTTGTGTAGAGCAGGATCTCAGTCACAGATTAGAGATCGACCCAGTCGTGGTTCTCAGACCAGCGAGAAGCTTAGGAGAATCCTTGTAAACCCTTCCCTATCCTCTCATAATAGTCGACATACTGACTATTAATTTAAAAGCGTTTCGGACGATTGAGAGTGATTCCCATACCCTTAAGGGCAGTTACAGATTGGCCCTTAATAACCGGCGCGCTGTCATCAGATTAGCGCGGAAATCCTGTTTAGCAGTTTCAGAATTGCTGAAAATCCTTTCGCAGCTGCAGGCTCGCGATTCAGAAATCCGACACCCGAAACCTCATCCTTTGAGCTTTAGTTATCATAAAATTGAAATAGATATACTACCTTTAGCTAGCAGGTTCAGCTTGCTGAGAACTATATCGCGATTCACAGATCGCGAGTTATTGAACAAAACCCCATTAGTTACAGGAAGGAACAATCCTATTAACGAATCTCCATTCCCCAGGCCCGATAAAATATTCCCTATACCTCAAACTCGGTATACCATATCCTGTACCTTATACCACTTACGCCTCTCCAACCATATTGATCTAATACCGGGTGCGCAGGTTCAGTCTGCACACCGACAGCCCGCAGTTTCAGATTGCGTACCACCTTTACAAATATAATTATTTGTGGGGATCTGATATCCGGATCCGTATCCTTGGTTTAGGTTACCTCAATTCTCCCTAACACCCAACCTGAATTCCAAGAGCCGAGGGCCGAATCGGCCAACAACGGCACGGGCTCACACTCTTCCCTTCAAATTAAATACCTCCCGCCAAAGACAGAGGGTAAAGAATCAGGACAGGGGGAGAAGTGTAGGTCCAGTGTCTCCACCAGTCAATACGGTCACCGACCCCGACCCATACCCGGCTGTAGCTAGTCTGCGTCGTAGCAATACTTCGCAATTATTAGAAAACCTAGAGGGTGGAATAGGACATACTAATAATACAGTAGCATCAAAGTTTATATTAAGAGAGAGACCATCCTCGAGACAGGTTGAACTACACATTTTCCTATATTTAAATACTTCTTCCAAAAAATACATTGCAAAAACACCGCAAATGTAGTTATTAGTCTGTTGAGGACATAGAAGGGTAATTATCTTCTTGTAGGTTAGGATTGAGCTAACTCTTCTTATCAGAGACATGGAAAATCTCTCATTACATTTGTTCATTGAGTCCAGAATATAAAATTTACAGTGTAAAGAATCATAAACAACAACACTCCAATGAGAACCACACCAGCCGTCATTTGCTTCTTCCTGCCGACCGTCATTTATCACGAAAGCAGTGAAATTATTTTCTTTTACATTATTTCTTAAGAATGATAAATCAGCTTCCGCGTCATTGATAATCATTGCTGTTATTGCTGGTAGGACCACATAATTTCCTGGAAACGAATCAATTAAATAACTACAAAAACAGTCAATGTCCGCATCAGAAAGGAGTTCCGTTCTAAGATACTGGCTCAAACGCTCTGTAAGTGGATTTACGTGTGTGAAATTATCCACATTTTCAGTTTTATCATTCACTCGCGACTCACAAGATGATAATTCCATGAGGCGAATATCAAGATCCATAGACCGATTAATTGCGGCATTCCACTGTTCTTCCAATACTTTGATTCGCGCCTTTAAATGTTCATTTTCTTGTTCCAAGCTGGGAGCAGCATCATTTTCGGTATATAACACTGTTTCATGCGAATGTTGACCCGTTAAACTATGAATCACAGAAGTATCCGAACTAGTTTTTATCGTAAAAGTACAGTTCTTTTTCAAGCATTTCCACGTAATATCACCTTTTACCGTGTGTGAGTCCTTTCCAAATTTAATACCTTTGTATAATATAGCCGGAATACCTTTTGCCGTTTTGCACTGCTTTATTGCCGAGTTCATATTATTACATTTGGTGAGACAAGCAGAATAAAAACTATCAGAAACCTTCGTAAAAACAGCGTCAAGTGGAGAGTACAGCAATTCAAAACAAAAACCGCCAGCAGACCCTACCGTCTCGATCGTTGATTGGTCTGCAAGCAGAGCGTTGCTAGGTTACGGAAGTAAACAAAAGTTACCGGTGTTCCAAAAGCAGCTGATCGCTGAGTCACAAAATACAAAGTCCGAAACACAATGTTATCTAATCAACAAGTCGCTTACTGAGTCTTTACGATGGCAATAACAACTTCAATACAGTACTATGCTGGACAGTACAGTACATACACTATTTTCTCAGCTTAGAGTTTTTAACAGTTTCTCAATACAGTGAACTCGCAAAACTAACCTGTACACAAATAGGCAAATCTCCCGAAACACACTGTGATAAAAACACTTGGAAATCCAGGTAACTTACTGCTTCAACTCACTTCTAACAACTATTACTCACGTCTAAAACTACCAATTCTATTAATTTTTCGGTTAAATAGTTGAAATTCTAAATAAATACGGAGTAGTAATACAGAGAATACAAACCGGGCAGTACAGTCCTGCCAACCCAATTGAGGGGTGATTTCCAATTGAGGAAATATTTTATAGTACATTAAACCCTCTTTAAATACAGTCCACTTTTTTGTTTGGACGGAATTTAACACTCTCTCTGACAACTATTTGCTGAAACACGGCCGATTTATGTAGTTACATCACAATATCATATTATCGTTATTCAAATTGCATTCAATCTTCATTCTCATTCATTTATTTTTCATACCTTGTAAAATGTGTTGAATAATTAGCAAGAATGTCATTTTAATGTAAATGAGTGTATAAGCCAGTGTATATTGTAACTATGTAACATACCTAAGTAAAGAACTTACTAAGTAAAGATCTATTCTAATATAATCTCTCTTTATCAGTTTGTCAGCCTTGATAAACAAGGAGGATTCAAACCAAAGTCAAGACTTTGCAATAAAAGCTAAATACCCAACAAGCCATAGTCGAGCTCGACTCCAACCAAGTATGTCAGCCTTGAACAACAAGGGTATGCGGATTTCGATTCAAGTAAAAAAATGCAATGGGATTTAGATTAGAGTTGAGCGATATTTACATTATCATTCAATATTGGGACAAAGTTATATTGATATTATGTGAATATTGCAAAACAATATTTACTTGATAAATCATCCAATCTTGTGCCAATGTTGTATTGATATTATCTGAAAATTGTTGAACAATACCTACATGGTATAACATTCAATACTGTGACAATGTTGTAAGGATATTATTAAATATTGCTTAGCAATATTTAGGTGATATGACATCTAATATTGTAACAATGTTATATTGATATTATGTGAATATTGCAAAACAATATTTACTTGATAAATCATCCAATCTTGTGCCAATGTTGTATAGATATTATTTAATATTGTTGAACAATGTTTACATAATATATAATTTGATATTGCAAAAATATTATGACA
This sequence comes from Nilaparvata lugens, assembly GCF_014356525.2. Lineage (NCBI taxonomy): Eukaryota > Metazoa > Arthropoda > Insecta > Hemiptera > Delphacidae > Nilaparvata > Nilaparvata lugens. Next base: position 37,247,242 of record NC_052509.1, read on the forward strand.
ATACTGCTACAATATCATAATGAAAAATATCTTTAACAATGTTGCTAAATGTTGTGGCAATAATGAGACAATATTTTTTTTTGCTACTTGGGTATGTAGTTGGTGATGATGGTTGAAGCTGAAAATTAGGTGTTTTTCACAATACAAGGAGCATTGTTGTCAGGTGAACCTGGAAATCTATATGAGATAGAGCGCTCTACCTAATCTCATTTTGTAGAGCACAAAAATACGTCCAGAGGGATTTCAAATTATACATCTAAATGGTAACAATCAGAAGATATTGTTGATCAAAAACTAAAATTCATCAAAATTGATTTTTTTTCTTCAAATTTCACTCATTTTTGAAAAATCATAACTCAGTACACATTGGAGATAGAGAGTTCCGAATGATCTCATTTTATTCAGAATTTTATAATCTAGAAAAAAGGCGAGAGTAGATTTTTCTGTCTGATTACGAGATTTGGCAGAAATAGCTGAAAACTGGAAAATGAGCCGAAAATACGAGGTTCTTGGGCCACTCTGTATCTAGAACAAGGAAATTTTGCATGAAGAAATTGGTTCTGGACTTCTCTTATGTACCCAAATATATTAAAAAATCAGAATGGTGGATTGTGGGTGGAGGCAGCCTTGATTGTGGGTTGATTTGGTTTGTGCTTTCCTCCCCTTCCCCCTCTCCCAAAGAGGCAAGATAACCTCTCTCCCTCACCACTCCTTCATCCTCCCCGTTTATCTTTCTAACCAGCACTTCAAGAATAGTGCTCGAGAAGTCAACATCGTTTTCGTTTCGTTTCTCCTGTTTCCGTGGCGTTCGAGCTGAACGCAATTACCTCGGTTCATTTCGTGATATATGTACAATATCATATAGGCCTACATATAAAGACAGGATATCGTCAGCAGTAACTTCTACACACGAGATACAGTCCACTTCCTTGCCAGTTCCAAGGTTAGTGCAAATTAAAGACTTACTTTTGGGGCTGTCGACGTTTTCGTGAATTAAACTTAACTTTACCCCAATCCATAGGTTTGGGGACAGGACGGGATTACCACATGGTCCTACCAGGCCTTGGATATGTTCTATTCCCAAGAGATTTATTTTTCAATTTAAATTTCAATTCGTTAATAGTAGAGTTACTTGTTGATACATGCACTGATATCCATGTTAAATCCAGTTACAAAGTTCCTTTCCAAATCTCCTTGTTTATCTAATCAGTTACTTAGTTACAATGGCAAGCCCACAAGCCTTGCTTACTATTCATGTGAAGAAGAAAGAAACTTTGTTTAGCCGTGTTCAACAAGCTTATGACTTGTTGAAGGACATCAATGATCCTAAAATTCAATGTCAATTTTTGATAAGAAGCATATCTATTGAAAATACTGTGAAAGAATATTCTGCACTCTTAGATGAAATCAATGAATTATCTATTCAAGTTGAACCTACTAAAGAACCTGAATATCAATCACTTACCGTTATTGATAATTTATCCTGTGCAATAATAAATGCTCGTGATAAATTGAATCAAATGAAAAATGAGAAGCCGAAGGAGAAAAGTGAACCTTCACCTTCAACCTCTCATTCTCCCCGTTTGAACATGATATTACCTCCAACTGAAATAAAACCGTTTGATGGCTCTGATATTTCAGACTGGCCTAGATTCAAAAATATCTTTTCATCATTGATTGTGGATGATAAATATTATTCTCCTGTTCATAAATCCCATATTTTGCATAATTTGTTGAAAGGCGAAGCAGCCAGAGTAGTGAAATCTTTTCAGATAAGTAGTGATTTTGATTTGGCATGGAAAACTCTATGCAAGCGTTATGAAAGTGATAGGGTGCTATCTAAGTAAATGAGATTTTGAAAACTAGTTCAATCCCATTTAAACCTTCGTTACAATCGCTTCAAGATTTTCTTGTTAAAGTAGGTGATAGTATTACCACTCTGAAATCGTTGAAAGTTCCTGATTTGGCTGATTATATCTTGTACTCATTAGCTATTCGTCAATTAGACAAAATATCACGTGAATCGTTTGAGCTCGAGGTAGCTGATAAGAGCTTTCCTTCTTGTCAACAGTTGATTGATTTCATGAATAAGAGAGTTAGATCTTATCAATTATCTGCATCTGATGTGCCGTATGTTAATGAACAAAAATCTATCGAAAAGCCGAAAAATAAGTCTTTTCTGAAAAAGTTTGTCTTATCTACTCAGGCTGATAACAGCGTTCGAAATAAAAGCAGCTCAGTTACTTGTGAATTGAATGTTGGTGCTGAAACAAAATGCTCATTTTGCAACTCAACGAATCATTCGTTATTCAAATGTCCTGCATTCTTGAAAAGAGATCCAAAAGCTAGGAATGAATTTATTAAATCATTGAGAGTCTGTTTCAATTGTTTCTCCAAATTTCACGCTGTAAACCAATGCAAGTCTAAATCGTTGTGTTATTGTGGCCGTATGCATAATAAATTACTTCATTATCCTCGTAGTAGTGATAATAGCCGTTCGAATTCTCCTGTTCGTTATCAGAAGTCTACTGATAACATCTCTAAAGTTGCTTTGAAATCGAAATCCGTTGATTCGATTACTCAAACTGATAGCACTATGAATGTTGTTGAGAATTCAAATTCTTCTAAGCATTGTGGTATCACTGATAATGTTATTGATAAGTCATTAATTGTTAGTTTAATTCCTAAAACGAGTGTTGTTCTAGGTACTGCTCAAGCAGTTATTAAAAATTAATCTGGTTCGTTTATTGGTGTTCGTTTAATGATTGATTCTGGTAGTACTGCTAATTTCATCACAAAAGATCTTGTTATGAAACTTGGTTTATCTGTTCATGATTGTCAACAAAATTTCTCTGGTTTGAATTCCTCGAGTGTAGGGAATTCTTCTGGTGTTGTGAAATGTTTGTTGAAACCTAAGGGCTCAAATCACCCTCGTTTAGAAGCTGAGGCTTATGTGATTGATAAAATAGTTGGTTCATTGCCCCCTATTTATCTCAGTTCGAAAGTGCAAAATGAGTTGAAAAAATTCAACCTTGCTGATCCTGTGTTCTATGAACAACGTTCCGTTGATCTTCTATTGGGATGTCAGTTATTCAACAAAATATTACGTCATCATAGTCAAGTCTCATCTAGTGAAGAGTGTTCGTTTTGCATGATTCCTACCGTGTTTGGTGACATTATTTTGGGTGAATTTCCAAATCATTCCGGTCTTTTTAATCAGTCATTGACTGCATTAATGACGTGTACCACCTCTGAGAACTCGTTGAATAATTTGGTTCATAAGTTTTGGGAAAGTGAAGAAATTCCTAATCATAAATTTCCTAGTCCCGATGATGAGTTTTGTGAGAAACATTTTGCTGAAACTCACACGCGTGATACTGAAGGAAGATATGTTGTTTGTCTCCCTTTCAAAGTTGACACTAATCAACTCAAGTTTCATGAATCTCATGATGTTGCTTTAAATCGTTTTCTGTCGTTGGAGCATCGTATGCTGCGTGATGCTCATTTGAAATCTGATTGCGTATCATTTATGGAAGAGTATCTTCTTTTGGATCATATGGAAGTTGCTAAAAAACCAGGTAAATATTTTATTCCTTATTTTTGTGTATTCAATCCGTCATCACCTACAACAAAGGTTCGTGTTGTATTTGATGAGTCTGCTAAAAAGAGTCACATCTCGTTGAATCAAGTTCTTCATTCAGGTCCAAAATTGTTAAATGACATATGTGATGTGTTAACTAGATTCAGACTTCACTCATTCGTATTCACGTGTGATGTTACGAAAATGTATCGTGCTATCCTCATTGATGAAGAAGATCGTTCTTTCCTTCACATATTGTTTCGTAAAGATCCTTCCGATGATATTGTCGTTTATGAGCTCAAAACAATCACATATGGTTTGAAACCGTCTGGTTTTCTTGCTCAACGTGCTCTCATTCAACTGGCGAAAGATGAAGGAGATAAATTTCCGTTGGCAGCAGCAGCTATTCGTGATGATATATATCACGACGATTTCCTCACAGGTGCTAATTTGTTGGAAGAAATCTGTAAAATAAAATCACAACTTAGTAATCTTCTAAACTGTGCTCATATCAAGTTGAATAAATGGAGCAGTAATTCTCCTGAGTTCTTGGATTTGATTCGTTCTGAAAACACTTAAGTACCACTTCATATCAGTGATGAGCCTAATTCAAATGTGAAAGTTCTTGGCATAATGTGGAACCCAACTACTGATTGTTTTCATATTAAAGTCTCCATTCCAGAGTTTCAAAAGAAAAACTCTAAGCGCACTGTTCTGTCCGTTATCGCGCGTCTGTATGACCCTCTCGGTTTTATAGCTCCAGTAATATTCAAAATGAAATGTTTTTTACAAGAGCTGTGGAAGTTGGACATCGATTGGGATACACCGATTCCTGTTGACTACCACGAATGCTGGAACGAGCTGATGAGAGAGCTTCCTGTTCTAAGTTCAATTTCAATTCCTCGATGCGTTTATGGCGATGCTTTTCCTTGTCAAATACTTGGGTTTTCCGACGCATCGCAGAAAGGAATCTGTGCTTGTATTTTCTTGAGAGTTGTGTCGTCAGAATCTATGGTGAAATGCTTCCTGTTGAAAGCTAAAACTAAAGTTGTGTCGTTGAAAACTCTGTCTATTACTCGATTAGAGCTTCAAGCTGCGTTGTTGCTTTCGCGATTGTATGTTTCAGTCCTTCCTTCACTGGAAAAAATCAATCTTCAATCTACATTTCTGTTCAGTGATTCAACTGCATACTTTGCACTGTTTGTCTGTCTGGCAACAAAAGCTTGTCACATTGAGGTGCTTACAAGTCTTTCATCCAAAGAGTTTATTAACACTCTCCATCGTTTTGTTTCTAGGTGTGGATTGCCTAAAGAAATATTCTGTGATCAAGGGACGAACTTCAAAGGTGCTGCGCGTCAATTGAAGGAAATTGTTGAATTTCTCAGATCATCAGAAAATCAATCCAACGTCTGTGATGCGATGTCATCTAAAAGCATCCAATTTCGTTTTAATATTCCACATGCTCCTTTCATGAATGGAATCTGTGAGTCTAATATTAAAAATGTGAAATTCCATTTGTTTCGTGAAGTGGGAAATTCGGTCCTAACTATTGTTGAGCTTTCCACTCTGTTGGTGAAAATTGAGGCGATACTCAATTCGAGACCGTTGTATGCGCTCTCTTCATCTCCTGATGACTACGAGGCGCTGACTCCCAGACATTTCCTTGTTCATCACCCTCTGTTGGCGGTTCCTGAAATTGACGTGAGTGATGTCAACGAGCACAGACTGTCTCGTTGGGAAAAGGTTAATCGCTTCACTCAGAGATTGTGGAAGAGGTGGGAGAGTAAATACCTCCACACTCTTCAACAGAAGAATAAGTGGTTTGAGAGTGACACAAACCTTCAGGTAGGGCAGGTATGGATTAAAGAGGACAATTCATCACCCTTATCATACCCGTTAGGTAGAGTCACCCAAATCATAAGTGATGCTAAGGGTGTTGTGCACTCAGCTCACGTGAAAACTAGCTCTGGTGAGTATGTTAGGCCAGTTAGGAAACTTGCCACCATACTTCCCTATTAGTTTAACCCAGACACCAAGTTTTCCGTTTTCCTTTCCTATTTCTTTTTCCCTTCGTTTTTCCTTTTCTACCGTTCAGTGCATGTTGTTTTGTTTTTCTTTTACTTTTAAATTTTAGTTTTTTTTTGAGTTTATGTTCTTGGAAATGGGGCATTCCAATGCGGGCGGAGATGGTGGATTCACGGAGGATCGGCAGCCTTGATTGTGGGTTGATTTGGTTTGTGCTTTCCTCCCCTTCCCCCTCTCCCAAAGAGGCAAGATAACCTCTCTCCCTCACCCCTCCTTCATCCTCCCCATTTATCTTTCTAACCAGCACTTCAAGAATAGTGCTCGAGAAGTCAACATCGTTTTCGTTTCATTTCTCCTGTTTCCGTGGCGTTCGAGCTGAACGCAATTACCTCATTTCGTTTCGTGATATATATATATATACATATATGATTTTGTGATATATATACAATATCATATAGGCCTACGTATGAAGACAGGATATCGGCAGCAGTAACTTCTACACACGAGATACAGTCCACTTCCTCTCCAGTTCCAAGGTTAGTGCAAATTAAAGACTTACTTTTGGGGCTGTCGACGTTTTCGTGAATTAAATCTTAACTGTACCCCAATCCATAGGTTTGGGGACAGGACGGGATTACCACAGAACTACAATATAAATTGCAAGCACACCCCTTTTTTATTTCTATATTGACTGGACTATGAGATTTATAGGAAAGATTCTTCATGGTATTGTTGATCTAGTGAAACAAAAAATTTCTGAAACTATCAATTTTTGAGAAAGTTATTCAATTTACCTAAAATGACCAACAATAACTCAACTAAAAGTTATTTTTGGTCATTTTTAGTAAATTGAATAACTTACTCAAAAATTGATATCCAGAAAATTTTTGTTTTACTAGATCAACAATACCTTGAAGTCTATCCTCTAAATCTCATGGATTTATCTCTTACCGTATTTGAAATGTTCTGTCCCAAAATTTTAAACTTTAGGCGCTCATATCTCAAAAATCTGGTGTGGTACACTCACACAACTTTCCTTGCTCATCGAACTGTTAGCCTCATTCTTGAACGAGAATAATTTAGGGGAATAACATAATGACAAGTGGCGGCAACATATTTGAAACTACAATTAGACTACTGTATGTGTATATATTATGATTGTTTTCAGAGTACTTTTTCCTTTGTGTAAATTATTGTGAAATTCGATGATTTTTACTTTCCTTGCCCTATTACCATAGGTAAGGAAAGTATTGCTTTCCGAAAAAAATTAAGGTACCAAAATTTCTGAATTTCTATATGTTTTAAGGGCCCCTGAGTCCAAAAAAGTGGTTTTTGGGTATTGGTCTGTATGTGTGTGTGTATGAGTGTATGTGCGTCTGTGTACATGATATCTCATCTCCCAATTAACGGAATGACTTGAAATTTGGAACTTAAGGTCCTTACACTATAAGGATCCGACACAAGCAATTTCTATCAAATGCGATTCAAGATGGCGGCTGAAATGTTGTCAAAAACAGGGGTTTTCACGATTTTCTCGGAAATAGCTCCAACGATTTCGATCAAATTTATACCTAAAATTGTCATTGATAAGCTATATCAACTGCCACAAGTCCCATATCTGTAAAAATTTCAGGAGCTCCGCCCCATCTATGCAAAGTTTGAGTTTAGATTTCCAATTATCAGGTCTCAGATATAATTTAAACCAAAAATTTTTTGTGGAAACGATTGAGCATGAGAATATCTACAATTAATGTTCAGTAACATTTTCACCTGAAATTGAAAATAAGCTTGAAATTTGAGAAAATGTAATTATTCAATTGCAAATTGTTGGCAAATGTTGATTCTATTAAATCATTCACTATGAAGAGATAGCAGATCTCGTGTGTATCCAGCGTTATTGACCTGTCACCAGCTGGCTCAGTTCTTTGACTTGAGATGTGCGTTTACACTAGCGTCAGGTGATCAATTTTCATAACAGCAAGGAAAGTTGTGTGAGTACGCCACACCAGATTTTTTTTAAAGTTGTCAAAACAGCTGTTCTACAGATTAAATATCTCGACTATGGGTTCTTTTTATAAACTGCTCTACCTACCTACCTCATGCACGAGAATGAGGTTACAAAGTCCATTTCTCAAGGATGGGGTAGACCCCCCCATTAGTTTCCCAGGAAAACGACTCATGCCAGTTGATAGAGCTGATAAATAACTATACAGGGTATGAATTTGAAAAAAATCGGTCAAGTTATTTTTTAGAAAATCGTGTAAAACATGGTTTTTTAGTAATTATCCGCCATTTTCTTCTTCTTCTTCTTCTTTGGCTTTACAACCCAGTGCGGGTCACAGCCTCTAGTTTTTGGACGTCCTCTCTTTCTCCGACCGTACAGTCTTCCTTCCATAACCATCTTTGGCGGGTATGTGTCGTCAGCTCTCATCAGGTGCCCTGCCCATCTTAGCCTGTGTACACGCATCAAGGTTACCACATCTGCGTGCTGGTACAACCTGTACAACTCTTCTTTGTGTCGCCGGCGCCAAGGTCCCGATTCCTGTACACCCCCAAAGATCCTCCTCAGGATTTTCCTCTCAAACACGCCAAGCATTTTTTCGTCTGCTAGTGTGGTCGCCCATGTCTCGCTACCGTATAACAGAACAGGCAAAATGATAGTCCGGTAGAGCATCAGCTTGGTCTTTCTACTCAGAGTTTGGCTCTTCAAAATATTGGACATGGCAAAATAGCATCTATTTGCTAGCAATACTCTTCTGCTCACCTCTCTGCTTGTATCATTTTTGGCATTTATAGAAGATCCTAGATATATGAACTCTTCCACAATTTCAAAATGCTTTCCATTAATTTCAATGAGTGCTTCCTGTTCATGCGTGCCTAATGCCCCCGAGCCACCAGCCCCCAACACTTTGGATTTCTTCTCATTAATGACAAGACCTATTCTTTTTGCAGCCTCCTCAAGCCTTCCATAAGCGTCCTTCATAGATGCTGTAGACCTGCTAACATTGTCTTCATCGTCTGCATAAGCTAGAATCTGGGTGAGTCGGTTGTAGATAGTACCTCTAGTGCTAATTTGGGAGTCTCTGATCACTTTTTCTAGGGCCAAATTGAAAAGCAGGCATAATAGGGCATCTCCCTGTCTTACTCCATTGTGCACTTCAAAATTCTCTGAAGAGTTGTTCTGTATTCTGACGCAGGAAACAACCTTCTTCATGGTCATCTGGACTAGTCTCGCAAGCTTACTTGGAATATTCATCTCCATCATAGCCTCGAACAATTTGCTTCTAATGATACAATCATAGGCTGCTTTAAAATCTATGAATAAGTGATGGGCTGTTATATCAAATTCCAATGTTTTTTGTATAGTGGAGCAACCCTCCCGGAATCCTGCTTGGTACCCGCCCACTGTCTTGTCTGTGTATGGCCTTAGTTTTCCATATAAAATATTTGAGAAAATCTTATATCCTATATTCAACAGTGTAATACCCCTAAAGCTCTCACAGTTGAGTCTGTCTCCTTTTTTATGAATTGGCACTATAACACCTCTGGTCCACTCCTCTGGCATTTCTTCATCATTCCATACCTCACATACCAGCCTATGCAATTCATTTTTGAGAGTGCCTCCACCATGCTTGAATAATTCTGCCGCAAGTCCATCTGGGCCTGGAGCTTTATTATTTTTGAGTATCTTAATGGAGTTGTCAATATCCTCAAGTGTGGGTGGCTCTTCTTCTACCTCATCTCTTTGCATAAAATGTACTATATCCTCTGCATTCATCTCAGCATTCTTGTTGAGCATCTCCTGGAAATATTCTCTCCATCTATCCAGTGCTTGTGATCTGTCAGCAATAATTTCTCCATCCTTCCCTTTGCAGATCATTACTCTAGGAGCAAAACCTTTGCGCTGACTGTTTACAAGGCTGTATAATTTCCTCATATCATTCATTTCATGACATTGTTCCATCTGCTCAAGTCCCTGGATTTCAATACTCCTTTTTTTTCTTCTATGCAGCCTTTTCTCAACTCTTCTCAATTCCCTGTACCTTTCCATTCCTTGTCTAGTTCTGGTCCTCTGTTGCAATGCCTTGTATGCTTCATTTTTCTTTCTTGTGGCCTCTCTACACTCCTCATCAAACCAACTCTTTTTCACCTCCTTTCTTTGATCACCCAGCACCCTCTGAGCTGCATCCGTGATAGCTTCTGAACACTTGTTCCACCTTTCTGACAATGCTTGTTCATTTCCTTCAAGAAGCTTATTGGTTATAATTGTCTGGAATTCTTCAACCTTTTGTGGATTTTCAAGTGCTTTCAGCTCAAACCTCTTAGAATTACTTGGATGTATTTTCCTTGTTTCAGCTATTCTGGCTCTTATAACTGCCCCTACCAGATAATGGTCTGAGTCCACATTAGCTCCTCTATAAGTCCTGACACCCATGAGATTGGAGTGTCTTGAATCTATCAAGAGGTGGTCAATTTGATTGTTCGTGCTCCCGTCAGGTGAATGCCATGTAGCTTTGTGAATGTCCTTCCACTGGAACATTGTGCTTCCTACAACCAAGTTTTTCGATGCAGCAAAATTGATTAGTCTCACTCCATTATCACTAGATTCAGCATGCCGACTGTGCTTTCCAGTATATTGCTTGAACCCCCATTAGTTTCCCAGGAAAAAGACTCATGCCAGATGATAGAGCTGATAAATAACTATACAGAGTATGAATTTGAAAAAATCGGTCAAATCATTTTTTGAGAAAATCGTAAAAAACATGTTTATTCAGTAATTATCTGCCATTTTGCTCAATAATATTACAGAGCTCCTGCAATTTTTCCACAAATAAGACTCATATCAGTTGATAGGACTTATAAATAGTTATCCATGGTATAAATTTGAAGAAAATCGTTGAAGCCGTTTTCGAGATAACCGTGAAAAACATGGTTTTTTAGTAATTATTTGCCATCTTGAATTGAATTCTATTGAATTTCTTATTGTCGGATCCTCATGGTATAAGGACCTTAAGTTTAAAATTTCAAGTCAATCGGTTGATTAGGAATGGAGTTATTGTGTTCACAGACATACACACACACAGACCAACACCCAAAAATCATGTTTTTGGACTCAGGGGACCTTGAAACGTACATAAAACTTGAAATTAGGGTACCTTAATTTTGTTGGGGAAGCAATACTTTCCTTACCTATGGTAATAGGGCAAGGAAAGTAAAAAAGTTTTCTCAAGAAAACATTTTTTTCCCGATTATTACTTTTTACTTTCCTTGCCCTATTACCATAGGTAAGGAAAGTATTGCTTTCCCAACAAAATTAAGGTACCCTTAACCTAGTGCCACAGTGCAGGATGGTTTCTCACAGCTTGGCGTTTGAGATGGTTGTCTGGCTTGGAAGTGTGTCGGCCGCATTGCAGGATGACTGTTAACGGTTACCGGAAGATCAACAGCTGGGTTTTTTTTGTTATTTTTCGAGATAGAGAAATTCTGATTGCAGATTCGTTCTCAGCAACCCCAACTTTAGCCTGAAGACTCAGAATGGCAACAATGTTTTTAAATAATTGAAAATCATTATGAAAAGTCATTAATATGGTTGTAAACCACGTTTCTGGAAACTTTATACTGGTGACTGGAGTTATTTATAGGTAACACAAAAATCAAAATAATCATGAGAAAGAAACTGCTGATGAACACGAATAAGACCGCCACTCCATTGTTCTATTGTCTCGGCTGCTTGGCTGAGCCTGGCTGGAGGGATCAAATAACCGACTGGATTGATCTTTTGTCTGTCCGCTAGGCGGAACTACGCCGACCATTGCTGGGTGGAAGATGTTACTGCGGCCGCTCGCATTCCCACCAACGCTGCTATTATTTGCTGTCTCAACGCCTAGTCCGAGTCAGACAAGCATCCAGTCTGCACTGCCGAGCTAGGTTTATTTCAAGTTTTATATATGTTTCAAGGTCCCCTGAGTCCAAAAACATGATTTTTGAGTGTTAGTCTCTGTGTGTGTATGTCTGTGAACAAGATAACTCCATTCCTAATCAACCGATTGACTTGAAATTTTAAACTTAGGGTCCTTATACCATGAGGATCCAACAATAAGAAATTCAATAGAAATTCAATTCAAGATGACGGAAAAAATGGTGGATAATTACTAAAAAACCATGTTTTTCATGGTTTTCTTGAAAACGGCTCTAACAATTTTCTTCAAATTTATACCATGGATAGCTATTTATAAGCTCTATCAACTGACATGAGTCTCATTTCTGGGAAAATTGCAGGAGCTCCGTAATATTCTTGAGAAAAATGGCGGATAATTACTGAATAACCATGTTTTTTACGATTTTCTCAAAAAATGATTTGACCGATTTTTTCAAATTCATACTCTGTATAGTTATTTATCAGCTCTATCATCTGGCATGAGTCTTTTTCCTGGGAAACTAATGGGGGTTCCACCCCATCCTTGAGAAATGGACTGTGTAACCTCCTTCTCGTGCATGAGGTAGGCAGGTGAGCAGTTTATAAAAAAAACACATAGTCGAGATATTTCATCTGTAGAACAGCTGCTTTGATGACTTTTAAAAAAGTCATCTAATTTCACAATTTACATAGAAGAAAAAGTACTCTGAAAGCTATTATAATTTATACACATATACAGTAGTCTGATCGTAGTTTCAAATATGTTGCCGCCAATCGTCATTATGTTATTCCCCTAAATTATTCTCGTTTAAGAATGAGGCTTATAGTTCAATGAGCAAGGAAAACTGTGTGAGTGTACCACACCAGATTTTTTCATTTTGATAGCTTGATAGTATACAAATCAAAAAACTTTGAAAAATATCACCAGTAGAAAGTTGATTTTTAGCTTTTGCACAGCCTTAAAAAGCCCTTCACTCAGAAAGCGAAATTCTAAACTTCAGGGTCTAAAGTGATATATATATTCGTATGGTCAGCGGGAAAAAACATAGTAGGTACTTTCCTCACTAGTAAAGAGTCGTCAAGAACAATTAAAATTATAATATAATTTTAATTTTTCTTATTAACTGGCAAGCATATTATGCTTGCCAGTTGAGTGGCTTTGTCAATAAATAAATACATAAATTAATAAAAATAAAGATACATGAAAACACTATATAAACGTTTAAATTGGCACTTCCAGGTCACTCAGTCACTGGAGAGCATCTGGACTAAGAGTGAGGAGACCTGCAGCCCCAGTTGGGAACCTGTATAGTGGGCACTCATCAGTAATGTGGTGGAGCGTTTGCATTCCACCTCACTCACAATCTGCTGACTCCGCAAGACCCCATTTATGGATTGTCGCTTTTACCCTACTGCAACCAGTCCTTACCCTATTTAGGCGCACCCATGTTTTCCTAGGCAGAGAGAAACCTGTCAGGAGGGCAGATACGTTGATCCTATCTCTATTCTCATCTCCCAACAGTTGACATCGCTCTTGCCATATAGTCAAGGCTTGCTGGTTACTCATTCTGCTGCTCAGCCATGGAGGTTTGAGGGATTTCAGTCTCAGAACTGGTTGAGGGTCGACAAATTGATGAATGGGAAGAGACTGATTTCTCTCTATCTGATCCCATAACCTACTGGAAGATTTTGTGCGACAAAGATCTGGCAGTTCAATATGAGAGAGTACAGGTAGCTAATGTTGAGGTGTGGCCTGCAGTGATCCAGAAACTTTACACATAGTCTTATTTGGCTCAACATCTATTAATTTGGTATGGGTGCTCTCATGCCAGACTGGTGCGCAGTACTCTGCAACACTATAGACTAATGCCAGAGCTGATTGTCGCAGGACACCACCTCCTGATCCCCAGGTAGTACTTGCGAGTTTGCTGATCAAATTATTGCGAGTTTGTATCTTATTTCTCACCATCTCGAGGTGCTTTCGGTATGTGAGGCTGCGGTCTAGTTTTACGCCCAGATATTTTGGGGCCTCTTCATTTTTCAATTTTGTCTTTCCAAGGAATACACTCACTGGCTTGTTAGCTTGTGCGTTTGTCAAGTGGAAAGTACCATACACTGTCTTATTGGGGTTAGCTTTCAAGCACCACTTACCCAAGTAGGTATTTATTTTGGACAGATCTGGATTCAAAATTTCTTCAAGTTCTTGAAAGTTGGAAGCTTGAGCAGTGATCGCCAAGTCATCAGCATACATGAATTTTTTACTTTGTATGCTAGGCATATCAGCTGTATACAAGTTGAAAAGAACGGGAGTGAGCACTGATCCTTGAGGGAGACCATTTTGAAAAGTTCTGTACCGGCTCTTCCTGCCATTCAAAACAACATAGAGTTCTCTATTCGAAATCATGTCACGCAGAAGATTTACTATTTGCCTACTCTTCACAGTTCTGGCTATCTTTAATAGAAGTCCTTGAATCCAGACTGTATCATATGCTGATGTTAAATCTGAGAATATAGCACCAGTTTTTCTCTTCGCTTGAAAGCCAGACTCAATGTATGTGGTCAGACTCAGAACCTGTTCTGCACAGCTTCTGCCTCTTCTGAAACCAACTTTTCCTACTGGAGTGTGTAAAATCAAGCTCTTTAGTGGCCTTCACCCATCTAGCTCTCCTTTCATCATCTGTTTTACAGTATTCATTCCACAGATTTTCGCAAGCTGAGCTCCAACATGGGATGTATTGAGATCGGAAACCTCTTGGGATAGCTATTATTGCTGCACTCCAAAGTATCCCCTTAAAGCGTTTATAACTCAATACATTGGGAGGAATCTGATTGATGTATGTCTTCACATGAATCTTGTACTTCTCCCAATCTGCTTTTTTCAAGTTCCATCGTGGCATGGGGAGGCTCCTTACAACTGGTATTGAGAGACCGAGTCTTGTTATTATAGGCCTATGTTGTGACCGAGGAAAACTCTTGAGGTAGAGCTGGCTTGTTGGAAAAGGGATGTTGTCTGTGTCTCTTGTTACAAAACAAAGATCTGGGTTGGTTGATCTTACCCATCTAGCAGAAAGGAAGCTGCCTCCCTGTTTAGCATCATACACAAGAGCAAGATCTTTTAAAGCTGCCCATTTTGTCAGTTGCAGTTGCTCACCATCAGAATTGCATGAGCTATATCCCCAGTCAGTATGCCGTGAGTTGAAATCGCCCACACATGCTGCTGGATGTGTCACATTTGGGAGTGTGTCCTGCTCCCATCTTGATGAGGGTGGTTTGTACACATTAACTATTTGAATTTTGTTCACCTTGAAACTCATATAGGACTCCCTGATGACTATTTCAGACACTGAGTGTTTGATTTTGGAGTCAATGAAGGTTGCTAGCCCATGTTTAGGATGTAAAACAAAACCGATAAGAGTGTACCCTGGGATAGACAACACTCTGGCATTTTCCTGAGTGACATGAGTTTCCTGAAGTGCGATCACATTGATGTTATGATCCTTGGTCTCCCTATTATATCAGATTTAGCTTTAGTGAAGCCTTCAACATTCAGTTGAAGGATTTGTAAGTTATTTTTAAAGATGATTCTGTTATTTACAATATTTTGTAGATAAATATAACGTGATAATCTAACGTGATCTCTAGACGCTATTTGAGTCCTCGACTCAATGCTCTGACTCGGAAAGCCAATTTTCTGACTCAAGAGTTCAAAGCCAGTTGAAGTCTAGAACTTAACTAAATCCCGAGCTCGAAAACCGGCCCTAAATAGTAAAAAATGCCAATTCCTAAAACATTTACTCCTAGTAAAAACATTCGAAAGCGAATATTCATGTTTCAATTGAAATGGACATAATATTTGGACAATTCAAGACAAAATTAGGAAATTGAAGAAGTTTTGGGCAATAGCCTGTGTCTTCTTTTCCGACTATAGTATTGTTTACTCTTATAAATGAATAACTAAATAAATATAATTCAATAGAACAGCATAGAACATGGTATATTTACAATTCGGAGATATATAATGAAATTTCATCTGGGATATTTGTCTTGCGATATCATGCTACATTAAATGATAAATAAATACTGTTAAATGCTTATCATGGTGTTATACTATCACATACGAGGTATGCTGATTTAGTTTGGGGTAATTAATCTCAACAAAATTTGACCACTATTCGAAAAAGGCAATCAGGTTTAGAGAAAGTGGATAGTATAGATTCTTGAAGGCCTTTATTTGAAAAACTAGGCTTTTAGTATAAAAGTATATACTAGAATTGTGCAAGTTGTAATGTATGAGAAAACGAGTGGTGTGGTACACACTATAAGTACAATATACGAAACAGAGCAGGTTATCATACAATGAATCACAATAGTAGCCTATATCACATCAAAATACTGTCATATCAATTTTTTTCTAATGGAAACTCTTCACGAGTACAATGAGCCCTATGAGTAAACAACTCAATTCAAAATGAGGACGCACGCTCATTTTAAAAATGAGAATAACCTCACAAATCAATCAATCAATCGATCAACTATTTCATAAGAACAATTCAAATGGAAAGTTCAAGGAGTGGGTTATGAAGAGAATGACATCACTTATCGATCGAATTAATCGATCAATACTTTTACTACTCTGGTATCAATCAAGTCCTAATTAATCAGAGAGGAAGTCAATCAACTGTCTTTCCCTATCAACTGAAGCCAACAAGCAATCAATCCAAACATGTTCGCTCGCTCAAGGAGGGGGGGGGGTGAGAGTGCAAGTAAGGCTGTTTGTACAAAACAAGTATGGTACTGTTTCAACCTCAGTTATTTAATGTACCAAGAGTACAGTTAGACATCATTAGTTTCCAGCACCAGAAAAATTTTGCGGCGATTTAGAAAGATCTCCAGTGCGAAATCACCGTCCTCCCTCACATTATGGAGATTGTCCTCTACTGGAAATCCTTAATGAGGTCTCACATTAGGAGGGGAGACTGTCATTTCTTTACAGAATCATCTTTACTAGCAACAAAATTATATGTTATAACAAGTATCCATTTTCCAGTTAGTTTTCATTCACGATTCTAGTTCACATCTAATTCCAATGTATTCAATTAAAGCATTCTACCATATTCTATCTATTTATTCAATCATAAAAAGTTTATAATTTCGCTTTCTGAGTGAAGGGCTTATAAGTTCATGACTTGAAGTAGATTCTCGTTTCTTTCCGAGTTTATGAAGAATCGTCAAGTCCAGGACTTAAAACAGCTTGATTTAAAACCCTCGACTGAGGTAGGGTTTAAATTTAAGTTCTAGACTTGACTAAGCAAACACAATTCAGTTATTGTTTTGGAGTAGATGAATAGCCAAATAGATGTCATGGAATACCTAAATTATTCTGATTAGTCCATCTATATTCATAATTTATAGTTTGCATTGTGAATAAAAAATTTGATTTGATTTTTTTAGTCGTCATTTTTTTAAAGTCGTCAAAACAGCTGTTCTACAGATGAAATATCTCGACTATGTGTTCTTTTTATGAACTGCTCTACCTACCTACCTCATGCACGAGAAGGAGGTTACAAAGTCCATTTCTCAAGGATGGGGTGGACCCCCCATTAGTTTCCCAGAAAGGAGACTCATGCCAGTTAATAGAGCTGATAAATAACTATACAGAGTATGAATTGAAAAAATCGGTCAAGTTATTTTGAAAAAATCGTGAAAAACATGGTTTTTTAGTAATTATCCGCCATTTTTCTCAAGAATATTACGGAGCTCCTGCAATTTTCCAAGGAAAAAACTCATGTCATTTGATAGGACTTATGAATGGCTTACCAATGGCTTGAATTTGAAGAAAATCTTTAGAGCCGTTTTCGAGAAAACCGTGAAAAACCTGGTTTTTGGTCATTATCCGCCATTTTTCTCAAGAATATTACGGAGCTCCTGCAATTTTCCAAGGAAAAAACTCATGTCATTTGATAGGACTTATGAATGGCTTACCAATGGCTTGAATTTGAAGAAAATCGTTAGAGCCATTTTCGAGAAAAACGTGAAAAACATGGTTTTTTAGTATTATCCGCCATTTTTCTCAAGAATATTACGGAGCTCCTGAAATTTTCCCAGAAATGAAACTTATGCTAGTTGATAGGGCTTATAAATAGCTATCCATGATATAAATTTGAAGAAAATCGTTAGAGCCATTTTCGAGAAAAACGTGAAAAACATGGTTTTTTAGTATTATCCGCCATTTTTCTCAAGAATATTACGGAGCTCCTGCAATTTTCCAAGGAAAAAACTCATGTCATTTGATAGGACTTATGAATGGCTTACCAATGGCTTGAATTTGAAGAAAATCTTTAGAGCCGTTTTCGAGAAAACCGTGAAAAACCTGGTTTTTGGTCATTATCCGCCATTTTTCTCAAGAATATTACGGAGCTCATAGAATTTTCCCAGAAATGAGACTCATGTCAGTTGATAGTGCTTATGAATATCTATCCATGGTATGAATTTGAAGTAAATCGTTAGAGCAGTTTTCGAGAAAACGGTGAAAAACATGGATTTTTAGTCATTATCCGCCATTTTTCTCAAGAATATTACGGAGCTCCTGAAATTTTCCCAGAAATGAAACTTATGCTAGTTGATAGGGCTTATAATAGCTATCCATGATATAAATTGAAGAAAATCGTTAGAGCCATTTTCGAGAAAAACGTGAAAAACATGGTTTTTTAGTAATTATCCGCCATTTTTTCCGCCATCTTGAATTAAATTTTATTGAATTTCTTATTGTCGGGTCCTCATGGTATAGGGACCTTAAGTTTAAAATTTCAAGTCGATCGGTTAATTAGGAATGGAGTTATCGTGTTCACAGACATACACACACACACACACATATACACATACACACACACAGACCAATACCCAAAAATCATGTTTTTGGACTCAGGGGACCTTGAAACGTATAGAAAACTTGAAATTGGGGTACCTTAATTTTTTTTGGAAAGCAATACTTTCCTTACCTATGGTAGTAGGACAAGGAAAGTAATAATCAGAGTCATTTGTAAATTGATAATACATAATGAAAATAATATAATAATACATTAAAATTATTCGAAACAAAATACATTGTTCAACTAAATACTTATATTTTTTAATCCAGGATCACTTACAATGATCAATAATAGCTTAATGTGAAATGAACATAATCTATTCATGTTCCAAAAGGATAGGTTTTGCTTTGAAATAGAAATATCAATATGCTAGTATATTATTATTACAAACTTCTCGTTAAATTCCCATAATAACACATATGATAACCAAAACAAAAAGCTTCTGCACTTGCCCATTAAGATGCAACGCATTTATTTTATTCACAGGTTTCTATCAGCTGTCTTTCATTGTCAAAATAACAACAATAAAATAATAATTGTGAATTTCCCTCATGTTTACTGCATTTAAGTCCTGGACTCAAATAAGTCGAGAATTTTAATAGACCAAGGAGTTCAGAAGATAAACCCGTGACTCAGAAAGTCGATTTAGACCCGAGCGCTTATTTAGTTCCGGACTCTGTAAGTCCAGAACTTATAGATCCCAAGCTCGGAAACCGGCCCTTAGTGTTGGATTATATAACTTAAACTTAGTGTTGATTATGTAAAATTATTGACCTGACTTATCTTATACTCCATAACTGGAGTCCTTAGGTCGTAATCTTTAAAAAAACTAATTGAACTAAGTACCACCACCCTTAATCTCAAATTCTTCAAGAGACTTCGGAGGACATAAAAAGCGTTCATTCTAGCAAGATAGTATATTTTTCAATTTCATCAGTTTAAAACTTTACTGAATTACCATACTCTCAACACTTGAACTACGCCCATAATGACATCTTAGTCTCACATACATTTTAGAAATAAGTATGACTAATCTAATCAGATGATTTCCAGGAAAAAGGTTGTCTAGAAAATGGTTAGATAGTTCAACAAAAATGTTTAAATCCCTCACAGCGTCAATCACATTTCTCCAGACCTCAAGGGCTGAAATATTTGAGCATTTTTCATCAACACTCAACTGTCTAACTCGTATTTCACGTTCCAGTAAGTTACAAACTTTTACCACATCTTTCGAAGGTACTACAAAGACACCATTGTTTTCCCTTGCAAAAAAATCCACATGACAGCCATTGATGATTTCTTGTTCAATAAGTGCATCACAACAGGTTTCGCATTTCACTTGTGGAGTAATTCGTCTTGCTACAAACCCAGCTAAATATAAAATAACATTTGATAAATAATACGATAAATTTAGAGGAAGTTCAATGTAATCGTCGTCTACAACAGCTGTAGATGGACCCTCAAAATGTGAGTTTCCGTTTCGTCGAGCTGTACTGAATATACAGGGGTCCAATTCCACTCCCAAAGCTCGCAGGTCGTTCTCTCGCTCCAATGACAGCAGAGGCACATCTACTTGATCACTACAATTTTCAGTACTCTCCAATTTGTCTTCTACTAGCATCTCTTTGTAGGCATCTTTGAATTTAACAGCAGGAGGATTATAGACCCATCCTAACTGACTTCGAATCATACAAAAGAACAACTCCAAATGATCTTCACTGAGTTTGTATGAAGTTAAATACTTGAGTTTTCCCGATCCAACAAGATCGTGGAACAATCCTTTTATACCTCTAATTGACCACACCACGCCCAGGATAGTTGTCTTTTTTACACTATTGATCAGCAGCCTTCCATCTGAGTCGGCGAGATTTGTTAGATAGTGTTCTGCGTATTCTAAATACTGTAACAATTCAAACATGTTAGAAGGAGACATGGCAGCTTTGAAGTCTTTAGCCAACCAATTTTTCGAGTTGCATACATCAAATAGTTTGTCCAACACGAAACAAAAATTGGCCGTACCTTCTGCACCTTCAAAATCAGGATGTTCAAGGTCGTTTGCGAGATACATTAATGCTTCTCCAACTGTTGCATTGAGTAATTGAGGATGAGGAGCTAATTTTTCCTTCATTTTCTGGGCACAATAAGGTTTCTTTAATCTCTTCGCTAATTTAAGCAGAACATTCTCCTCAAGATTTTGCAGTCTTTCAATAAACTGCCATGTTACGGGCGAACCGTCATAGTCAATCAGAATTTTATTGTTACATAGTAAGTGCCTGATTAGTTTTATCATGTGACAAGCATCAAAAAGAGTGTACACTTTTTCATGTGTCACCGGATGCTCAAACGCTGGATCAGGATCTAATTTGTTGTTAGATGCCCCTAGTTTAATGTAGGCGGCCATGTTGTTTTTTAGTTCAACACTAGTAATAGATTTCACTTCAACACCTACCTCATGCAGTCTTACAATACTCTCATTGATCAAATTTGTTTTGATATCCGGCGCTAGGTCATTGATCAAAAAATATGCTATTGGCATTCTCCAACTGGCATTGATTGCCACAGCCATAATCACAAACACCTCTCTAGCTTCCATATCTGAGTCTAGTGCTTCTACTCCTTTCCCAAAATTGACAGCACCGAAAAAGCAGTCAGTTTCTTCATCCCATTCAATTTTCTTGAAGATCGACATCTCATCAAATACAAGTGCTACATAAATTGGGTGGTTAGTAGTGCTAGCCCGATGCTTGATAGCTTGGAAAGCTTCACTGGTGAAACCAGGCAGCCCGTTCACAGATTTGTAAATATTTCTCAGTGTAGATACTTGTGGTAAGCACACTTTCAACGAGTTGAGAACATAGTCGTAAGCTGCAGGCGAATAGAAATGAAGAGTGGCAGCAAACGACTGCAGCACATCACTAAACTTTGCGTTTGGAGTCGCTATTCGAACAATTTCTAGACTAATCTCGGAAAAATATCCTGTTAAAATGGATGCTGTATCATCGTTTATTAGTTGTTTTTGCTTCAATAGACTTACTAATTCCTTTATATTAATAAACATTTTTACATGTTTTTTGTTCAATTTTCTTTTGAATGTTCTCTTGAGAGAAACAAGTTCATTGATAAGAGCCTTGCTCTTACCTGTGGTCCATTTCATTCTCAACTTGTTCTTCTTCACTTTGGTATAGATGCGGGTAAATGCATCAACGTATTTGTCGTCGTCCACGGTTTCACTGTCAGAATCGTCACTTTCACTCACAATAAGAGTTGCAACTCCTTGATTAGTTTGTTGTTTTATTTTGCAAGTTGTGTTAAAATTGTCGTAGATGTGGTCGTTGTCGATGCCTTCACGAAGATAGATGTAGCCGTTGTCTTCACTGTCACTGACAACAGGCGATGCGATCAGATCGCCGCCAGCTAGATACTTGTCCAACTCGCTTTCAGACCAATAGTCGTCCGAGCGACTTCCTCCCGGCTTCGGGCTAACCGACTCTTTTTTCAGCATGCGCCGAGTGACCATTGTTGTTGTAGATCTAGATTCTCGTGGCGGTTCATCTGCCTCCAGCTGGGAAAAAATAATGTTTCAATTATTTTTTGCTTAATAATACAATTTTCAATCATTTTATTGATAATGAAAAGCTAATAATATAAAATAATGAAATATCAAACAAATGATAATCAAGATTAAATAAAGACCCAACTGAATTCATTATTAATAGAATTACAAAATTCATAATGAATCTTATACTGGTTTGGATTAAGATAAATGTTTATTTTAAATTATCTATATCCATTATGTAGTGTTTTATTCTTGTGTTATACATTTTTTTAAATATTTGTCATAGCTTCCTCATATTGATCTTTTTGAGTTTATCATTTGCTTGTAATTTTGTTACTTTGTCTTATCGTTTGTAAAGATTGAGATGTAACCTGGTTTCCGTAATTTTATTTAATTTAGTGGTTTGAATAAGCTATATTTTCTTTCTATTGACATGCTTGCTGTACCTAGTTGTTCGAACTCACTGCCGGCGCACAAGTTGTTCTTTGCCGGTAGTGCCATTTTGTAAGTTAGAATATTTATTTTATCAATCTGTATTATTTTATGGCAAAATAAATGAATTTGAATTTGAAGACTTTTAAAACTTACAAATCCGGACATGTTTCAAGGCACTAGATGCTATTGTCAGCGTGCAGAGAGACCCTATAAAAATGAAGTTTATAAGCTTTCTTAAGCCGCTTTTAAACCGAGTGTCATTGAACAAAACTATTTACTATTACTCCATTGATCAGACATTTTTTCAAGACTGCATTAAATATTTTAAGTCTTCTTGTTTAAAAAAAACTTTTAAAAAAGCGCAAGGAGAAGCGTGATTTGGCGGCGAAAAATATTGGGTTTCCTGGCGACAAAAGCCCAATTTTCATATAGTGAGGTCCACGTTATAATGGCAGTGTTTGATTAGCAATGGTATTGATATCCTTGTCTATCATTCAACAATCAACTTCAACTATCATTCAACTTGTCTATCTCTTTCTCGCTTTGCTCTATTATCAGATCGTCTTTTAACAATGCATAATCCTATACTATTAAACGAGCAATTTCTGTTTATATGTTTGGATGTTTAGATGTTTATATGTTTGTATTTCACCGGATCTCGAAAACGGCTCTAACGATTCTCACGAAATTCAGAACATAGTAGGTTTATAATATAAAAATCTGATTGCACTAGGACTCATCCCTGGGAAAACTCGCTGAAGGACATTAAAAGGATAATTATTTTTCCTACAGTTACCTTGAAAAGTGGCCATTCCTGCACTGATTACAGAACGCAAAGAATCACTTCTCCGCTCTAGTGCGCAAAGTATTACTTTGCATACTCCAGATTTGCAACATGGCAACATAAAATAGTTGGTGGGTTATATGGAGGATTAGTGCACGAAAACAAAAATTAAGTTGGTAACAATGACTGTGGTTAGATTTAGATAAGAATCATTTCAATGACTACCCTACATTTATGATAAAATCCCAATCTAGAAATCCAAAACAAGAATAATGTTCATCTAAATCATAATTAAATAATTATAATTTACGAATTCTCATCATTTAATAATAAATAATAGTTCTTTTCTATTGATAATTATTATTTCAACTGCAAGCAATGAGAAAAGTAGCAAATATAAATTATAAAATTCGAATTTTGAGGTTAAATGATTACCGTTTGATATCCATATAAATAAAAAACATAACAATACTACATTAAATATTCTCTGTTGTCTATGTTATTTTTATAAATATTTTTCAGTTTACTTTGAGCATTTTTCTCGGTAATTTGAGCAAAAGTCTAAATTTCTGAATCCTGTTTCAGTACTTTTTAGCTGGATGGAACAAACTTAGGTACGATTCTTCCCGCTAGGTCGCGCGCTTGTCGGTTCAGCCATCCTGCAGCCATCCCAATCAGCTGTTGGCGTGTATTTTGAATGCAAATTTTTTGTTCTATCTGTATTTTTTCTGATTCTTGAATGAATAAAAATGAGAACTTTGGCTTCAACTTCAATTGGATTATTAATTTTTAAATGAATTAAGGTTGTTATTAATAACAGCATCACAGGGACGATGACAAACTGGGCTGACGACAAAGTGGGCTGACGACAAACTGGGCTGACGACAAAGTGGGCTACCGACAAAGTTGCACGCCGTCAAACTGGGCTGCATTCCTTAGAGTGCCAGTTTGGCGGTGCATGCAATGACAAACTGGCACTCCTGAGATTTTGTCACTAAACGACAAAGTTGCATGCCGTCAAACTGGGCTGCATTCCTTAGAGTGCCAGTTTGGCAGTGCATGCAACGACAAACTGGCACTGCACTGCCAAACTGGCACTCCTCAGATTTTGTCACCAAACGACAAAGTTGCACACCTTCAAACTGGGCTGCATTCCTTAGAGTGCCAGATTGGCGGTGCATGCAACAACAAACTGGCACTCCTGAGATTTTGTCACCAAACGACAAAGTTGCATGCCGCCAAGCTGGGCTACTTTTAAGTCCTGATGTGATTAGTTTATACATAGGTGTTTTACAAACAGATACATACTGGAATTATGAAGACAAATTACTCTTCATATTTGCAGAAGACATAGGTACATTATATATGATAAATAATAAATAATTATTAATAATAACAAGGAAGGGGCCCCCTAGTTTGAGAATTTTAACCAACCATTTTTTCACATCGTGTGATAACTGATTCTTCTTAGGCCTCCAAGGCAGTTCAAAAGTAATATGTATAAAAAATAAGACTTTGCAAAAGTTTCTGGGTTATCTTCAAATTAATGTAGTTGATAAGATTTTTATCACAATTTATTTGCCTACTCCAACAGAATAGTATGATAAGGTTCTGCTTACATGATCTGAAATGTGTCATAGGCTGCTAAACTCGAATTTTCAACTCCAAAAGCTTCTAAAATTGATTCCAACTAGCAAACAAAAATATTCTGATAGACTACAATATTCTAAACAATCTTCATTTCTGATGAATTTCCATTCATTATTGAATGAACTAGGCAAATCTGTCAGCAGGTGGGTAACTTGCTGATCGACAAACTCTGCGGTACACATCTCGAAAGGTGTGTTTGGGTTGAACGATTTCACCACAAACCTGTACTCCTTCAATGATTCATCAACTAACTCATTCTGATTTTCAAGTTGGTTTGTTTCTGTTTCTTCAGTCGTTTCTTCATAAAGAATTCCTACTGTCCTATTACAAAACATTGTGATCAGACTTTAAATAAAAAAGAAGAGAGGTAATTATGAATCTATGAATGAATGAGAGCATGAATGCACCAAACCCTACCAAGCTGGTGACCTTATGCTGATTTATCATTTATTAATGATGACAGAAGCCTCGATTTAAACAAATAGAGAGAGAGAGAGAGATGAGATTGATTGAGTACTTTATTTATGTAGATTACAATATATACTGGCTTTTACACTTATATACAATAGCTTACAATACAGCAAAATTATTGATGAATTTACAAAATATAGACTAAGAAAATGATTATTGAACTGCATATGATATGAAAAAAGCAATTGGTAATAGCTATAGATAATATTGTTATGCATCTACATAAATTGAGGGAGCTTTGGACATATCAATGTCCATTCTTTGGAAAGAATATTCAAAATATCCATCCCACTAACTCTCTATCAAAGAGAGAGAGAGAGAGAGAGAGAGAGAGAGAGAGAGAGTGAGATATTGATTGATTGATTAATTGCCTTTATTGGGGCGGAGTTAGGACTCATGTTCCTCTCTGCCACTCAACCCTAAAGCCCGTTTAGTGCTTAAAGTGTGTACCTAAGCATTGGTGTATTAATTTGTGTGTGTGTGTGAGAGAGAAAGAATGAGAGAGAGGGAGAGAGTGAGAGAGAGTGTGTGAGAGAATGAGTGAAAGAGAGAAGAGTAAAAGAGCGCTAAAGAATAAATCAGTCAACGTCCTAAATAGCTACGAAAATTACATTGACCCATGTCAGATGGGCTACACATCTATAGAACTAATCACTCGCCGGAAGCCCTTGACTAATTCCGTTTTGTTGTTTCTGCAATCCCTCCCTGTTTGGAACAATATTCACAATTCAGGTACCTTATAGCATAGAGATACAATAGCGTAAGTAGATATCCTATGGTATAGGGCGTTTATGTCGCAACTCTTACTGTTATCTCAAGCCAATTACTGTTAATTATTGTCGATTTTTACTGTTTTGTTGAGGTCAGAGTGTTTGAACGGCACAATATGAGAGGCTACCAGTGTCACACAGCTTCACGGGAAAGAATTACATGAACTATCGGCTTGAGATAACAGTAAAAGTTGCGACATAAACGTCCTATACCATGGGATATCTACTTATGCTATTGTTTCTCTATGCTTATAGCTTATATGGTCGCCCTTTTTACTGTATCTTTGAAGCTCATTTATGAAGTCTACCAGATCTAATCTGTTAAGTCCAGTCACTATATACATTGGTGCATGCAATTTATATTGTAGTTCTTATTTTTTAATATATTATTTGGGTACATAAGAGAAGTCCAGAACCAATTTCTTCATGCAAAATTTCCTTGTGCTAGCTAGATACAGAGTGGCCCAAAAACCGCATATTTTCGGCTCATTTTCCAGTTTTCAGCTATTTCTGCCAAATCTCGTAATCGGACAGAAACATTTTCTCTCGCCTTTTTTTTAGATTATGAAATTCTGTATAAAATGAGATCATTCGGAACTCTTTATCTCCAATGAGTACTGAGTTTTGATTATTCAAAAATGAGTGAAATTTGAAGAAAAAATCAATTTTGATGAATTTTAGTTTTTGATCAACAATATCTTACGATTGTGACCATTTAGATGTATAATTCAAAATTCCTCTGGACCTATTTTTGTGCTCTACAATCTGAGATCAGGTAGAGCGCTCTATCTCATATATATTTCCAGGTACACCTGACAACAATGCTCCTTGTATTGTGAAAACACCTAATTTTCAGCTTCAACCATCATCACCAACTACATTGCCCTCACATTAGTATTTCGCAAAATGACGTATGTTTATGATATTATGATCTATGAGAATCACCCGTTATATGCATTTCAGTATTTCCTAGTGGAGAGGCGCGCTTAAGGACACCTAAAGGATCAAAATTTCAATCGCTTTTAACTTTTGACACAATGCTCAGATTTCATCGTACTACACTTCATTCTCGGCTTGTCAAGGCGGTCTAAAATCATGCATCATAAGTCAAATTCGGTCAAAAAATGGAAAATTTATTGTTGAGTGTACTTAAGCCCATATTCCAATATACAAAAAATGGCCAATTTCTATATTCAAAGCTATGTATCTCGGTAACCCCTTATTATAAAAATCATTACTTAATCTTGAAATGTACAATAGAATTTTATCTTTCATCTGCTGTAAAAGATTAATAAAAAAATATCTTCGTGGATAAAAAAATCCGGAAATTTTAGATATTTTTCTCATATAAACGGTTTTGGAAGTTCTATGATCGGGAAAAGTGGTTCAAGATGGATTTTAGGCAACTGAGCTCGTAGAAGATGAATTTGTCCACAATTTGAATCAATCGTGAGTTTCTATGATGTATCAGACTCGTTTTAGAAACTCTTGATCAACAGTAAAATCATGAAAAGAATGTAAAAACTGAAATCGCCATTTTCAAAATATTCTGTACCTTTCGAATAGTATTGGAATCGAAAGTATTATTTATTGGAGTGGGTAGAGGGGGACAATTTTCACATCCTCACCAGATTTGGAAATTTTATCAAAAGTATTTCACAAGACATGCAGCTTTGAATATAGTAATTGGCCATTTTTTGTATATTAGAATATGGGCTTAAGTACACTCAACAATAAATTTTTCATTTTTTGACCGAATTTGACTTATGATGCATGATTTTAGACCGCCATGACGAGCCGAGAAGAATAAAGTGTAGTACGATGAAATCTGAGCATTGTGTCAAAAGTTAAAAGTGATTGAAATTTTGATCCTTATGGTGTCTTTAAGCGCGCCTCTCCACTATAGTGAGGTCCACGTTATAATGACAGTATTTGATCAACTTTGGTTTTGCTATCCTTGTCTATTATTCAACAAAGCCGGTGGTACTATTTTTTTCTAGGTCCACAACGATGTCAATTATGTTTTTGACAGTGTAGAAATATAATTAATCAATGCAGAGAATTGGCATCGCTATTCTTCTATCTTTATCCACTGTCATTATAACGTGGACCTCACTATAGGAAATACTGAAATGAAGTGCATCTAACGGGTGATTCTCATAGATCATAATAACATGTACGTATGTCATTGTGCGGAATATTAATGTGAGGACAATGTAGTTGGTGATGATGGTTGAAGCTGAAAATTAGGTGTTTTTCACAATACAAGGAGCATTGTTGTCAGGTGTACCTGGAAATATATATGAGATAGAGCGCTCTACCTGATCTCAGATTGTAGAGCACAAAAATAGGCCCAGAGGGATTTGAATTATACATCTAAATGGTCACAATCGTAAGATATTGTTGATCAAAAACTAAAATTCATCAAAATTGATTTTTTTCTTCAAATTTCACTCATTTTTGAAAAATCAAAACTCAGTACTCATTGGAGATAAAGAGTTCCGAATGATCTCATTTTATACAGAATTTCATGATCTAAAACAAAGACAAGAGCAAATTTTTCTGTTTTCCGATTACGAGATTTGGCAGAAATAGCTGAAAACTGGAAAATGAGCCGAAAATACGAGGTTTTTGGGCAAACCAACAAGGTCTTATAATACAGAGATATTTGATTTTACTGCGTAGGAGCAGTCGTAAATCTTATTATAAGATGATTCTTATTATTTTCATGAATGAATTTTAATGGTGATTCTCGTGTATTGTAAGACTTTTGAATTGTATGGAACAGGCCCTTGATAACACTTAGACTATGCATATTCCATTGTAGATGTAATAAATCAATAAGATATATATGTAGTTAGGAAAATAGATAAATAATTGTAATAAAAAATTATCTTGACTTACTCTTTGGAATAGTTATCTCAAACGTCAGAAAAAAAGTCATAAAGTCAAGTCTTCTAATTCCAATTCTCAAGAAGTATGAAATTTCAGCAAAGCGAATACTCTAGAGAATAAGGAGACCTATCTTATGGGGAATATTGATTACAGTTTCAAGAGTAGATGAGTTCCATCTCATATGGATAATAAAATCAACGTGGGCGCTCTCTAGCCGACCTTGAAAAGTACACGAGCCGGACTCATCCACGTTCATACAAGTTCATACACGTTAGTGGTGATTTTCTTCTGAGCCCAACTCGCCGCATGGGGCCTGTAAGCCCAATCCGCGAGCCGGACTCGTCCTTTAAACACAGAGGGTGTTGAAGATCTGTTATAATTACGATTTCTTATAAATGAATGTTGAAAATAATGGAATTCGAGTTCGAGCAACAGTTTACCTAGCTATTATTAATATCAGACACCTCAACTGGTCTCAGATTTGAGTTGCCTTTAGTCTGAATTTCTACTGGTGCAGAAAGTATAATATTAAACAATAAACTATTGTAATGATTTGAATTACAATAATAGCCCAATCAAATAGTACATCGGACCAAACAATAATTAAGGTAATTGATTTTATTGTTTTAATCGGTCCATTTGGGTATTAGTAAGAGTAATCTATGGTTTCCCACCAAAATTTCTGAAGGCATAACTTTTGGCAGCCTGAAAACCAAGAGATTTTGGTACTTTTTTCAGTTTTTTCACGATATCTCCAAAACCAATCGTTCAATCAATATTTTTGTTCTATTCGTTTTTGAAGAGCATTAAATTCTCTACAATTTTCATCTTCTAAATGTTTTTCCATCTCCAATAGGAAGCGAATTAAAGCTCGTTGAAAAGTGTTATTTTTTTCAACTTTGCGAATAATCACTAAATCCATGTTTTTTCCTTTTCACTTCTTATAAAGTGATATGTGGTATTTTTTATCGTAATTAGAGTTGTCTATACAATCACTAATGATAGAATTGGAACAAAAAAGGTATATTTTTGGGTGGTGATTTAATTTATGAGACTCATGATTTGGCGCTAACTTCTTTTGGGTGAATTCAGACCAACTGCTAAATTGCTAAAAACGGTCATTGTTGGGAATGAAAAGTGCACGTTATATAGAGTTATAGTGTGAAAATTATAAAGTATTCACTAGAGTAGATTTCATAAAAATAGTCCAGTTGAGGATGAAACAGCAGAGTGCCTCCTCAACACCCCCCCCCCACCCTCGCCCAAAACACCAAACGACGTTAACAATTCATCAGGTTAAAATATGAAATATGAATGTACTTTTATTTATAATCAGCTGATTTGGCAACGTTGCATTAACTCTCACAGGACTATAAACTCACTTTTAGGTATAACGTCTATCTCCAATAGGAAATGAGTTATATCTTGTCGAAAATTGATAATTTTTCCTACTGAGAGAAATTGCTAAATTCACGTATCATTTTTACTTCTTTTCAAGTCGTCTATGGTATTAATTTAACGTGGTTATGGTGATATCATGTTGCTCATAAGGTCAGTGACAATCTTACTGGCTCTTAATGCATGAAAAATGAGTTTTTCATTGTAAAGGAAAGTCACTTGTCATTTGGTGTTCCCAGAGGAAGATGGCAGAAGAGGGATATGTGTTAAAGATCAGATTAGATTGATTCATTCAAATAGATAACATAGTATTTTTGCTTGGATCCTAGATTTCAATAATAAGTAAGAAAAAAGTTATTTTACTATAAATTACACAGAAAGTTATATAAACTTCTAGAATTCAACGAAATGGTGATGAAATGCCTGCTAAATCTACAATAATAATTTTTATGCTATTTCACCTCAATCCTACAAGTAAACTACAGCCACATACTCTTCATTTACACCATAAGTGGTTGTGACGCATCTGCCTTTTTCGGCCGAGGAAAATTGAAGTTATGCTCTACACTCAAAACCCACCCACAACTGGAGGACACAGTAAGCATTTTCAACAAACCTAATGGAACCCACCAGGAGGTGGTGGATGCAGGAGAAACTTTTCTAGAGATTCTGTACAGTGGTGCAAGACTTAACCCTCAACCAGCTCTCTGCCAAGTCTGCTTCTGGGAGTAAGCATAGCCTCCCAAGACGTTCTCCTTCTTTTCAGTAGGAGAACGGATGTCGGGGAGAATGGTTGTCGGAAGCGCTCGAGGAGATCAGTTGTCGGGAACGCTCCCGACAAACGTTCCCCTCACCACATCACATGAAATCACCATTCTGGCTGGCTCTCTCCTTGAAACTTGAAAATGAAGTCACATGAATCCTATGTATCATGCTATTAAACCAGATTACTAGATACTGTACTATACAACTAGTTCTGATACTATACAACTAGTTCTGATATTCTGATCGTCTTTGTTAAGTTCTGATATTCTGATCATCTTTGTTAAGTCTATATTCAAATTAATATTCTTGTGCAATGTCATGCACATTACTTCAAAAGTTCTGAAATGGTTTGGAATTAATATATATGAAATGAAATGTTCAAAATATATATTAATAGTCATCTAAAAGCATTGTGCATGACAAGGCCGCTGCATTGATCGTTGCATTGATATTAATTTTAACTTCATATAATTATTTACAAACGTTAGGCGAAGGCACTAAAAGAATTTATTTGAATGATTTTGATGCAATCTTCAAATCATGGGCGTATCCAGGCAGGGGCAGAGGGGGGCATCTGTCCCCCCAATAGGGGATCAGATGTCGGGGAGAACAGTTGTCGGAAGCGCTCGAGGAGAACGGTTGTCGGGAACGCTTCCGACAGACGTTCTCCTTTTTTTCAGTAGGAGAACGGATGTCGGGGAGAACGGATGTCGGGGAGAACGGTTGTCGGAAGCGCTCGAGGAGAACGGTTGTCGGGAACGCTTCCGACAGACGTTCTCCTTCTTTTCAGTAGGAGAACGGATGTCGGGGAGAATGGTTGTCGGCATTGGCATATTTTCAGCAGGGTATTGGCTGTCGCCTACGGTCAAAATCAAGAGGAGAATGGTTGTCGGGGAGAACGGTTGTCAGCGACCCCTTCCACCAACTGTGGATGCTGTACGTCATCACTTCTGCCACTGCTAACACCTTATCCAATCTTGAAAGCAAGTTAAAACATGTTGGTTGTCTGTGAGTGGTGATGGCAGTGTTCTTCAGCCTACACTAATGTCACAGCAGCCTGCACCAGAGTCTCTTCAGCACATTGTGTCCTGCTAATGTAAGACTGTATGCAGTAGGGCATATACATGCATGAAAGCAGGACTGAAATGTTCAACCATCTGCAAAAATTGTAATAGGGTGAATTGCGAAAATATGGTGGTGGCCAACCTTGAGAATGAAGATGACCTGTCCCCGGACTTTGGCAACCCTGAAAATGATGATGACAATGAGGCCGGTAAAACACCAGAGCACCAGGAGATGAACGACAAACAACCTAGCCCATACAAACGTCCACGAAGGCAGCAATAATAGGTCAATAATAGGTATGACTTCCTCAAAACTGGAGTAATCACTAGAGTAGATTTGATAGTTCTTACTGGAGTAGGGACTTATTACCTAAGAGTGAGTTTATAGTCCAGTGAGAGTTGATGCAACGTTGCCAAATCAGAAATCAGCTGATTATAAATAAAAGTACATTCATATTTCATATTTTAACCTGATGAATTGTTAACGTCGTTTGGTGTTTTGGGTGATGGTGGGGGGGGGGGTTGGTGTTGAGTAGGCTCTCTGCTGTTTCATCCTCAACTGGACTATTTTTATGAAATCTACTCTAGTGAATACTTTATAATTTTCACCACTATAACACTTATAACGTGCACTTTTTATTCCCAACAACGACACTTTTTAGCAATTAGCAGTTGGTCTGAATTCACCCAAAAGAAGTTAGCGCCAAATCATGAGTCTCAAATTAAATCACCACCCTGAAATATACCTTTTTTGTTCCAACTATATCATTAGTGATTGTATTGACAACTTAGTAATACTCTAATTACGATCAAAAAATACCACATATCACTTTATAAGAAGTGAGAAGGAAAAAAACATGGATTTAGCGATTTTTCGCAAAGTTGAAATAATTAACAATTTTCAACGAGCTATAACTCGCTTCCTATTGGAGATAGAAAAACATTTAGGAGATAAAAATTGTAGAGAATTCAATGCTCTTCAAAAACAAGTAGAATAAAAATATCGATTGAACGATTGGTTTTGGAGATATCGTGAAAAAACTGAAAAAGTACCAAAATCTCTTGGTTTTCAGGCTGCCAAAAGTTATGCCTTCAGAAATTTTGGTGGGAAACCATAGATTACTCTTACTGATACCCAAATGGACCGATTAAAACAATAAAATCAATTACCTTGATTTAGTTTGGTCGGGCTGCATTATAATGACTATTTGACTGGGCTATAAGAATAAGAGATTAAAAAAAAATTGACTAATGTGAAATTTTAAAATTTGAATAATATGTTAGTGCTACTTGGAATTTTATCTTGTAATTTTTGTTGATAATCTGTAATCTGTTATCAAGGCATGAAGCGCCAACCACCATTTAAATGAAGGTTTAATATTGTTAAATTATTAATAGGTTAGAGTTATCAATAAAAATAATACACAAAAAATTATGTCAATACAATATAATTTAAAACATATATTAATAATTGGATAGTGCTTGATTTTATGAATGCGTATCCGAATTTATCAAGGTATCTCTCTCTGAAAAACCTAGGCATCATTATGGATAAAAACCTCGACTGGTCAGAACAAGTCAGTAAAACCTGTAGAAAGGTTTTCTCAGCAATGCATTCACTTAAACAATTGCAAGATGTCCTTCCTAGAAGTATACGATTATTACTGGTCCAATCTTTGATTTTTCCACATTTCACGTACTGCAACTCTGTCCTCAATGACATGCAAGTTACACTCAATAATAGAATGCAGCGCTGCCAAAATTATTGTCTACGTTTTGTTTACTCTCTTGAACGCCATAAACATATTACCCCAGCACACATTGCTAGTTCTACCCTGAAGCTCCCCGATCAGAGACGTTTCAGAATAATCAAACTTGTTAGAGATAATTTAAAATATAGCTCGGGCGCAAATGTCATGAATAAGGCACTCTGTGGTCATTTTTGAGTAACAGCCGTGGAAGATGTCTCAATTTCTCCATTAGGTCTAGCATAATAAGGATCGTAATGATGATAAGTCGAAATCACAGTCAAACACCTCGGAAACAAGATGGCCGCCAAAATTTTCAGGGTTTTACTATATCGCTTGTACTTCAATAACCGTTCAAGATATTCAACCGTTTTTTCTAGACGAAAATATTTTTAAAATCTTCCTCTACAGATTTTGATTCTATAACATTTTCCTCTAAAAAGCATATTTTTTTAGTTATAACCTTCAAAAGTCCAAAAAACGTTTTTTTCTAAATTTGTTCAAATTTTATTCAATTATAACTTTTTTATGCAAGAGATGCAAAGAAATTTTCAATCTTTGATATTTAGAGCGTTTTTTCAACTTTGGAACGATATATCTTCGTGCACTGTATACGTCGAAAAATGAGTTCTCCAGCGCCCTCCAAAGAAAATCCTGCATGATTTCTTGTGCGTTTTTCCATATGCATGAGGTAACAAGCTAGAACTATAAAATCGATTTTTTCATGACTACTTACAAATGGTCTCAATCTCCTCGTTACAAAACAACAAGACGAATAAGAATATTGATGATGGTAACAACGAAAATATTCGACATCATTGAAAAATACAAGATGGCGGTCATTATTGACAGAAATTTTTACATCTCATTGTTATTCAGTTATTGTGAGAGATATCGGATTGGTTTTACCACCAAAGTGTTTAGAATTAACCAAACAATGATTTTCGGAAGAATCATCTCATTTCAACCACTCTTTCAATTATTTATTCAACTTCAAAAACTTGAAACATACATTTTTCAAGGACAATATTTCACTTTCTACCCTGTATATGTATTCGCAGTGGACAAACACTAGTATTATTGGCACATTGTTGTAGAATATTTTCAAAGCTTAAAAATGACATCTGGTTGGAGGCTGTAAGTCCATATTTTACGGCTGGAGCGTCATCGGAAAAAGAGTACAAAGTACTGTTTGCAGCGGAAAACACGCTTTTTCCACCAAATTACAATCTCAACAATTAGAAAACCGTGTGACTCATGACTCTTTGAAGGTACATACTTGGGAATGGTATCAATCTCTCTATAATGATTTGTAGAAATAGATTATCCATGATGGCAATCTTAAAAATGTTTGTCATCATGAAAAAACAAGATGGCGGCAAAAATATGTCGATTTTCAAGAAATCATCTTTAATTCTAGTAATGTCAAAGATATCGGATCAATTAAGTCATCTGGAAGCTTCAATACAATCATACAACAATATCCGAAAGATTTATCCAATTCCACCAACTTTTACTATGGTGAATTTAACTACAAACTCTTGAAATCAGATTTTTGGCTGCCATCTTGGATTTTTCTAAGATGACAAACATTCTAGAGATTGTCATCATGGATAATCTATTCCCATACATCTTTAGAGATTGATACCATTTTCAGGTCTGTACCTTCAAGGGGTCATGAGTTACAAGGTTTTCTAATTGTTGGGATTGGCATTTGGTGGAAAAAGCGTGTTTTCCGCTGCAAAAAGTACTCTTTTACACTTTTTCCGATGACGCTCCAGCCGTAAAATATGGACTTACAGTCTCCAACCAGATGTCATTTTGAAGCTTTGGAAATATTCTACAACAATGTGCCAATAATACTAGTGTTTGTCCACTGCGAATACATATACAGGGTAGAAAGTTTCTGTTTTCAACATTTTCTGTTCTTCAGTATTGTATATCGTCATTATTACTTAATTAATTTCTAAAATCTTAATTAAATTCCACCCTATAACGTTTGTTTCATTTATCTATTTTGAGTCATTAAAGCGATATTATATTCACTATTACTCATTCTAATATCATCCACCTTATTCATTAATCCCATAATTCTAGATTCAAATCATATATTCACATGTTATAATACTCCCAACAGCTCTATTCCATCACAACCCGGTCGTGTATTTATGGGAAAGATATTATTTAATATCCTTCCTAGAGAATCGACAATTATTTGTTGAAACACTGCCGATTTATGAAGTTACATTACAATTTTATATTATTGTTATTGTAATTGCATTTAATATTTATTTTTATTGATCAATTTTTTATACTTTGTCAAATCACCGTCATTTAATGTAAATTAGTGTATAAGCCAGTAATTATTGTAACATACATAAAGAAATCTAATCTGATAATAGATAATAGACACAAACTAGAGTTTGAAGAGTGGTATCTCTCTAACTAGTAGACACAAACTAGAGTTTGGAGAATAGTATCTCTCTGATCGATAGTAGACACAAAATCTTGAGAGTGCCAGTTTGGCGGTGCATGCAACGCCAAACTGGCACTCCTGAGATTTTGTCACTAAACGGCAAAGTTGCACGCCGTCGAACTGGGCTGCATTCCTTAGAGTGCCAGTTTGGCGGTGCATGCAATGACAAACTGGCACTCCTGAGATTCTGTCACTAAACGACAAAGTTGCACGCCGTCAAACTGGGCTGCATTCCTTAGAGTGCCAGTTTGGCGGTGCATGCAACGACAAACTGGCACTCCTAAGATTTTGTCACCAGACGACAAGGTTGCACGCCGTCAAACTGGGCTGCATTCCTTAGAGTGCCAGTTTGGCGGTGCATGCAACGACAAACTGGGCTGGAAAACCAGCCCAGTTTGTCGTCAGCCCACTTTGTCGCCAGCCCAGTTTGACGCGGTCACGCATCACACACACACACAAACATTTGATTGATTTCAGCCATCATTTTACCCATAATTAGGTACCCACTTTTCATATTCAATGGTAACTGTAGGAAAAATTTTATGTGAAATACGTGCGCAAAGTTCCTCTGCTGCACTCAAGAAACCATTCCGCCCTCGCCTGTTTCTTTCGGTGCAGCAAACTGTCACTTTGCGCATTAGTTGCACAAATAGCTAATTCATCCTATTCATCATTGGAAAAATAGCTGATAACAATTATTTCGTCGTCTGTTGATGATGGAAGTGAGTGAGAGAGTTCATGTGTGTGGGACTGTGTCAAAATTATGACTCAGCTGTTGAACTTTTGTAATCATTCAATCAGGTACTTACTGCCGGTTGCAAAAAAGCCAGATTATTTTCAATCCTGATTAATTCCAGTACGGTAGATCCATATATATTTTGAAATGGTCTTCTCTGATTTGGTTCACGTGAAATTAATCAGGATTAAAATTCATTTTCCCCTTTGTGAGGGAAATTTTTGCATTCCTCTGGGAATTAATGTCAATTTACTGTGATTAGATAGAACATTTCTGTATGAACTATGAATGTTATTATAATTTCTTCTTTTGTAATAATTTTTTTATGCTTTTGTACTCCAGAGCGAAGCTCGGTCCCCGATATTAATAATTAATTGACAAAATATTTCATCTTAATTATGAAAATTCATTATAAAATTATTGAAAAATAATTTCTTGCTTAATAAAATATAATTTATTATTTTAAACGAGAATGAACAGTTAATATTACATCAATAAACCTGTATCAGCTACCATCTATAGAAGGCATTGACAAGACAGTGGATCGGCAACGTTGTTCTCCTATCTTTCTCCACTGCCACTATAACATGGACCTCACTATAGATCAATCATTGGCTCCGGGACGTCGTAAATTGTTTGCGGCGGCAAGGAAAGTCAGGACACTAAAAAAACTTCGCTATGTCTGGGTCGACCGATGAGGGATAATCAAATTACCCCTAGCAAGGTGGTCTCCATAAAAAGCGAACAAGATCTAAGTGCGTTGGAATTTGACATATAGAAAGAAGACGTCTTATAGATGAATAAGTTTATACTTCAGTTTTGTCATTGGTTTACGGAGTGGGATATTTTTATTTTGTTGTGAGAATATTTTTTCCGTATACACATCATTATATATATAAGTTATAGCACATTGATGAAACACTTTAAAGTTTTATAACATTAATTAAAACAGGAAACACACGACATAGATAGATTAAAAACACTTAGAAACTTACATTATTGTTTGGAAATTTTCGACGAGCTGTATCGTCTTCTTCAACCATGTAGGAAGTCATAATAATATATCTCTATATATAAAAATGAATGTCTGTGAGTTTGTTTGTATGTTTGTTTGTATGTATGTTTGCTTTGTATGTTGTATAGTTATATATATGTAATGATTTATGTAATTTTCTCATGACGTGGCCTATACAAATTGTAATTTGTCTTTGGCAATAAATGGATTTTGATTTGATTTGATGTTGTTTGATTGCATGCAATAACGCATGCAATTAATAACTAAAATAACATAGTATTGTCTCTCAAACTTTCTCTGCTTTAAACTCGGGCTGTCCTTTTGCCAGTATGTCTTGAAGGAGAGATTAGCTTTTGATGTTAGCGTTTTTGATACACCAACCACAACAGCCATTAGCCGTTTTCACACCGATATTTCGCCGACACGACATACAGACAGGATTTACTCTGATGAACAGTATCAGAGGAGGCTGCGGTTTATAACTGTGCGAGGTCTACTGTTCACAGAACTACTATTATATAATAATATAAAATGCTAAATCAATAGTAAAAGACCCTAGTTATACGCGAATGAACTCACATCTCTTTTTTCTTTATATATTGTAAGGTCTAGTAGAGCATTTTTTTGTACATAAGTACCATACTTATCCTTTCTCTTATGTACTGTTGAATTCGCAATCAATATACATGTTATTCCAAATAATAATATGAATATAATTGATTCAATTTTTTTTCAAAATTCTTGAAGAAAAAGGACTAGATCAGAAAACTCGGAAAATGATAGAAAAAAACATTAACTAATACAATATCCAAAGTAAAGTTCATGGGAAAACTGTCAAAACCGTTTGAGATAAAGACTGGCGTCAGACAAGGTGATGGATTGTCTCCGTTGCTATTCAACATAGTTCTGGATAGAGTAATGGAAGAGTGGGAGAAGCAACTCAAAGAAAGAAACCTTTGGAAGCCAATCGCGCTTGGGACCAAGAAAAATAATTTACAAATACCTTATTTGGCTTTTGGGGATGATCTTGCAATAATGGCAGACTCGGACGAAGTTGCAATAAAACAAATAGAAACTTTGAAAGAATGTGCAGAAAAAGTTGGCTTACAAATATCCTTCGAAAAAACAGTGTTCACAACCACAAACCTAGAAGTTACCAGACTACAAACTAAATATGGAACAATCAACAGGGTTCCAGGTTTTAAATATTTAGGAGAGGTTATTTCGGAGAGATTATCACAGCAGGATAGAATAAAGAAAGCTCGTAAAGGCCTAGGGCTGGTGCAATCCATTTACAATAAAAAATGATTGTCTCTTCGCACTAGAATTAGACATTATAATACAGTAATAAAGCCATCAATGATATATGCCAGTGAGACCCTAAATCTCAACAGGAAAGCTGATCTAGAAAATTTGAAGAGAGAAGAAAGGAAAATAATTAGAAAAATTCTAGGTCCGAGATTAACTGAGAATGGTTATAGATTACAGAAAAATAGCACAGTTGAGCAACATTCAAATATTGTAACAGACATGAGAAAAAGACGTCTAAAATTCTATGGTCATATCATGAGGCTCCCTGACCATGGAATCACAAAAAAAATAGTAAAATATGTAGCTTCGCTTGCCTATGGAGGAGAATGGATTAGGAATGTTAAGAAAGATCTAGTTTTGGCAGGAATTACTGATTATGAAATTAAAAATAGAAATAATTTCAAAACAAAAGTGAACAAATGGGAAATTATTCCAGAGATAAAAGCACCAAGAGTTGGCACAAGATGGAGTGAAGAAAGAAAAACTGCATTTTCTCAGAGAATGAAAAGCTGGTGGGCGAACAAGAAAACCGCCAAGTCTAATAAAAATCGATGATCATGATTTTACTCAGCGTCTTCCACTTCGGGAGCTCTACGACTAATAATAATAATAATATGAATATAATTTATTCACTGAAGCTAATAATAAACTGTATTACTGAAGGCAGTCATGTGGGAGGATAAAACATATAGTCATTATAGTTATTGCTTGAAGTCGGTGATAGAGGTGCTCATAGTTGGATGTTTTACTTCTATCTCTGTAGATTGATAGCAGCTGTTAGATTAGAAGCAGAATATGAAGCTCCAAAATTATCATGATTGATATTCTTATCGGTACAGTGGCATTCCATTCCATCTGAAACGAGCTCGTAAACAAACGTTTTTTTTGTAGATAGGTTATATATACAGTATTATTTCATAGGGCAGCACAGCTTAGTTGCTTCTATCTTGTTTTGTTTCTCTTGTTGTTTATTAAATTCTATTTTTAAAGTAGTTTTACATTATTTATATAGTTATATTATTTTATATTATCTATTTATGCAGATAGGAGTAGTACTTATGATTAGAAACTAGATAATCTTAATAATGTTGTTTGTCAGGAATATGATAGTTTTTCCGGTTTCAATAGTTTTTTCAAAGTGGTGATGACAATCTTAGAGTTTTTCATGTTAATATTAGAAGCTACAACAATAATTTTGATGATTTGATGGTAGGAATGAGTAGCTTAAAAGAGAGTTTCGATCTTATCATTTTAACAAAGACTTGGCTAAGTGAGGATGA
Organism: Nilaparvata lugens; assembly: GCF_014356525.2. Lineage (NCBI taxonomy): Eukaryota > Metazoa > Arthropoda > Insecta > Hemiptera > Delphacidae > Nilaparvata > Nilaparvata lugens. Next base: position 37,287,987 of record NC_052509.1, read on the forward strand.
TATAGGACAAAACTTGGATGGTTATGTTGTGATAAGGACACAGAGGAAGGTCAACCGAAACGATGGTATTCTTATTTATGCTAAAATGTATCTTGCAGCCGTAGGCCGTCATGTAGAGATAGGAGGAGTGATAGCAATTGATTTGAATTTTAAATACTCCAATAAAGCTTGTATCGCAGCCTATAGAGCTCATGAATCATGCATTCATACATTTATTGATAAACTGAAACTTTATTTTGCTCAATTTAATAATACATCTAAGTCTATCATTTTTATAGAAGATGTAATTACAGAGGGACGCCAAATCAGAACTCCACCTTGATATTTTGTATGATGCTGGATTCATGTCCTGCATTGATAATCCCACTAGAGTATCCACAATCACAGGTAGTAGCACGTGTCTTGATCACAATTTATCAAACAGTCAAGTAATGGCTTTATGCCTATCCATACCGGTATTCTTAAGGTTGATATAACTGAACATTTCGGAATCGCAATCGAGATAATCACAAATGAGCAGACAAAGTTAATTCAGGACAAGGTAAACAATGTTCAAAAGCTGAATTGGAAAGGCAAAGTTGGGAGAGTGTAACTAATGTTCATGATGTTAATCAGTTTGTTAGTAGCTTTTTTGATATCATCGGGAACGCCATAGATAAATCGAAAAAAAACAGTAAAAACCCCAATGCAAAAAGTAAGTGACTCAAGCCTTGGATAACTCAAGATTTGGTTTGTTCAAAAAGAGAGAGATGAATTATGAAAACAGTTAAGAAGGAAACCTGCTGATATTCAATTGCAAAGAAAATTAAAGGACTTTAGGAATGAGTTACATACTTTGATAAGGACAGCCAAAAAAGATTATTACCGAAGTAGGATAAATGAAAGTAAGAATGACCCGATTTTTTTTGCAAACAGTTAATAAAATAGCAAGCATGAGAAATAAAAAAATATTTGTTTCCTTTTGAAGGGTTATCAAATTATTTAGATGTTAGCGGAACGACAGACATAAGAGAAGCAGTTGCTGATAAATTTAATAAATATTTTTCTTCAATTGGAGGTGTTCTGGCAGATAAAATCAGAGAAAGAATAGGCGATCCAATAGTTGATTTTGATCAGAACTATGTATGTAATTCTCAATTCATCCTGCAGCCTGTAACCGATGACGATATAGCACAGATTGCAAATGAATTGAGGGGTGGATCAGCTCCAGGACATGATACTATATCTGCTAATTTTCTGAAGGATGATATAAGTTTATTCCTTGTTTCCTTGAGACACATTTTCAATTCAAGTCTCAGTACTGGTGTTTTTCCTGATGTTTTTAAAGAGGCGCTTGTAAATGAGGGTGGGTGGTTGCTGGAAAAGGAGTTTGGTAGAGGGATTGGAGGAGACGACATTCTGTTCCATGTCGTCTCCTCCAATCCCTCTACAAAACACCTTTCCCAGCAACCACCCACCCTCATTATTTTACAAGCAGCCTCCCAAACTCAAGAGAATTTTCAGTAAAAACCAATCACTTACCTCTGATGAAATCCCAACTCCACCTGGTACCCTACCCAGCAAACGCCCCTGCTGCAAAACCTGTCCTATCACTGGTCCTTCCATTTTCTTTACCAGTCCAATCACCAACTACACTCATCAAATCCATCAATCCAGTAATTGCATCTCCAAAAATTGCATCTCCCTCCTTTCTGCAACTTCTGTCCTGCCTTCTACATAGGTGAAACCACCTCTGCCCTAAACCTCCGGATCAACAATCACAGGGCTTCCTTTAAAAATAATACTTCCCTACCCATCCCTACCCATGGCTCGGAGCACAACAAGAACTTTGACCAATGCTTCAAAGTCAAAGTTCTTGCCCTCCCTCCCACAGCCCCCTCCATAGATGTCAAGACAAAAGAATTGGCTTTTATTTGGGTGCTTGGAGCTGCTTCCAATCCTAGTCTCAACAGACAGCAATGGTACCACAGCTATCAACTCAACAGCAAATTTTCAATTAAAATAAAATAAAATTCATCACATAATAAATTTCACAGCTATCAACCGGTCGTGACTGTTGGAGTTCAAATCAACACCACACCCTACATGGTTGAAGAAGGCGACACAGCTCGTGGCAGTCTTAACGTCGCTGTAGCGCTCACCGTGCACCGGGCTTTTTTCTATATAGTGAGGTCCACATTATAATGGCAGTGAAGAAAGATAGGGAACAACATTGCCGAACCTCTGTCTTGTCAATCAATGCCTTCTATAGACGGTAGCTGATACAGGTTTATTGATGTAATATTAACTGTTCATTCTCGTTTAAAATAATCAATTATATTTTATCAAGCAAGAAATAAATATTTTTCAATAGTTTCATAATGAATTTTTATAATTAAGATGAAATATTTTGCTAAACAATTATTAATTCAACATTGTTAAGAGATGATCTGGCAACAGAGCAAAGCGAGAAAGAGATAGCGCTATCCACTTTGTTGAATGAAAGACAAGGATAGCAATACTATTGCTAATCAAACACTGCCATTATAACGTGGACCTCACTGTGGACTTGTTCAACACACAATGCATTTTGAATAATCCTTACCTTGATAGTCAAGAGATTTTCAGTATTATCAGGTAGATGAAATATTGTAGGTACTGCATTATCTGTCAAAGACTTCTTATGGACAGTATTAGCTAGAAAGCACTCTGGTGTAAAATGATCCGAGCAAAGAAAATGATGCACTGACGGAATGTAGTTCGGTTTCTTCATGGCTCTCAGCCATTGTTTCAAAAGTGCTGGTTTTCTCAGTGGAAACCTGAAATTAAGATGGGTAAGGAAAAGTTTACAGACTTTCAATAACAAAAAAATTACAGAAATCAATAACATACTTTACAATAATAAACCTTTGATTGTTGAATAGTATTTCAAGGTTTGTCCTCTACGGTCGGAAGAGCCACTATAGTACTGTCCCAGGGTCGATGGTACTGTCCCAGTAAGCTCGGAAAAATATTTGAATGCTTTGTCCTTAAGGTCAGTTGGGCCATTTTAATGGCCATGGCGTATTCTGAGTTTTTTTGTAATATTTCTTGAAACAGGGAACTTTTTTAATTCCAGGCTTGACCTCATAGTTATTAAAAAAGACGAGCACAGTAGCACTGAGACAGAAACGGTAGCACAGTAGATGAGCTAGAGAGAAGACGTATTTTTGAAGAGCTGCGTAGATAAAATAATGTGCTGTTGATCGTAAATTCTGTTTCCAAGCGCGCTGTATTTTGTCCAAGTTTTGTGTATTGGTTCAAATTGTTTTAAAATCAATTTATAGTTATTGTCTTTAATTGTTGACTTCCAAATTTTCATTATCCGATATGAGTAATTGTGTGAAGTGCAAGCAGCTGGTAAATCGTTCAAGTGACAAGAAAATCTGTTGCATCCAGTGTAAAAGTTTCTTTCATGCTGGGTGTGCGAAGGTTGCTGTGTCGGACATCGACTTGTTGGCTGACAAATGAAAGGGTGATAAGTGCAATAATGTGTCCAGACTGAATCGAGCAAATTCTGCCGACTCAATACCGGTCAAGGTAAGGGTGGATAATCCTAATGACAATACTTCTGTGAATAGAGATGTGCTGGACATTGTTACTGTTCAGAACAGATTTCTTAGGTATTTGTATTTTAAAAAGTTTAACAATGCATGCCCCTTCGACTTTCCCACATCACAGCTCAGAATTATGTTTAATATTGATTAATTAAAATTGAGACGTGATTTTAGTATGCTTATGTTCGTGTTTGATTTATTCAGGCATAATCGGTTCAATGTTTTTACATTCTCAGCTGAATGTGTACATCTCTGAAGTGCCTCGACGTTCAAGTTTTAAATATTATTTATACCCAATTGTAACACTTCAAGTCATCAAAACTCTCCCATGTATAGAGCATCGTACGTTTTCAATTCCTTCTCGGATCATCTTGACTTATCATTCGGTTTCAGTCGCTTCCGTAGCGATTGTAGACGACTTCTGGGAGTGAAACTGTTGGGTGTTTTGGTGTGTCACTTTTCTGTTGAGTCAGTGTTGTATGTTTATTGAATCTACTTTTGCGCTAGTCCTCAAGAGCATATTAATACTTACTGATATAATAATAGTTCTTTTATTTGTTCATTTCTTTTCTCTATTATTTATCGTAGTAATTTTTCTGCCTTGGAAATATTTTAAAGTTTGTTAGATGCTATAAAGTTATATGTATCAACAAGTTTTATTTTTGTAAAAATTATGTAATTTTCCTTACATTATCGTGTTTTCTAAAACAGTTGAGTATGCATATCATATTCTGTGATTTGATATCTACTTTACAAATAACTTCAGTATATTAAATAGTTTTTTTGTCGTTTACTTGAATTTATTACTGTGGTGATATACTTGTAGTGATGTACTTTGTATTCTATATATTTTCAGTATTTTATATATATTTTTCTTTTATCAAATCAAATCAAATCAAATCAAATCAAATCAAATCAAATCAAATCAAATCAAATCAAATCAAATCAAATCAAATCAAATCAAATCAAATCAAATCAAATCAAATCAAATCAAATCAAATCAAATCAAATCAAATCAAATCAAATCAAATCAAATCAAATCAAATCAAATCAAATCAAATCAAATCAAATCAAATCAAATCAAATCAAATCAAATCAAATCAAATCAAATCAAAATTTATTTCCATAAAAACACTTTACAAAACAAAAATTAACTAATAATTTACGGAAAAATAGCACCCGCAAAGAAAAATCTGAGCGCGGAGTGCGAGTTGTGCTTATTTTTTACAATGATGAAAAATACAATACCGTAAATTTTTTGAGTATATTAATTATAAAAACAGAACCAGAAGTAACAATGGCATATCACAATGATAATCTTCTTGTAGCATAAACCTGAGTCACAATGATATAACTTCTACATTAAAAACAACATATATATATAACAATAGTGAAGCAGTAGACATTACATAACAATAATCGACCTTGTAGGGGGAATTTATTGTAAAAATGTAGGGATATACTCTCCCTTTATTATTTTCCCTCATTTATTTTATTTTTATTTCTGATGGTGATCTGCAGAAACCCTAAAACTCTATTTGTTTTTGTATACTGTATTTATTTTCTATCATGAAATAATATTTCCTGTTTTCATAAAATTTTCTAGATTGAAGCAAATGTAAATCAATATGATAACAGCAAATACACTGAAGTTTAGATGATTTATTCTCGTATTTATTTTTTCCCGGATTGAAATTCAGCTCAATTTATAAAAATCAGTTATTCATTTATTTAAATTTTTTTATTCTTCAAGATGGCAGCTCACTTTTTAGTTTGAAGCAAATATTGTTAGATAGGGTTACTGTTTTAAGGATTACAATATAGTATTTGCTTTCAACCAATCATCAAATTCTCTAGTGTGATATTTTTTGCAGCTCATCTCTACTATTCTCATTGGAACTAAACGCATAATTTTATTCATTCTGTATTTGAATTGTTTCCTGCATACATCTAAGTCTACCCTTTGCTGGTTTATCGTTATGCCTCGTAGGTTGTATGGTGTATCTCGTATTTCTAGTCTGAAATTACTTTTGTATGCATATTGGATAATATTTTTACTATATAATTCCCTCACAGTAAGTACTCCCAATTCCCGAAAAAGCTCACTACTTGGATAGAGTCTAGGTTTACCCAAAGCTGCCCTTATTATGTGCTTCTGCATTACAAAAATTTTGTTTATATGACAGCCCGCGGCTCCCCCCCACGCCAGAATCCCATACTGTAGAATAGATTGTACATACGCTATATAGATTAATTTAGTTATTTCTATGTCGTTTATCAAATTGATTTTGTAGAATCTGAAAATGAGGTATTTCAATTTTTTGCATTTGTCATCAATATGATAATTCCATCTAAGATGAGAATCAATTATAACACCCAGATACCTAGCATGGTCCACCTTATCAATCATTGGGCACTGACAATGATCCAGCGCAGCAGGCAAATTGCATGATGCATCATGAATTTGCAATCTTAAATTTGTTGGTTGTGATCCGGCAGTAGGGGAAAAAGCTATGAATGAACTTTTTTTATGGTTCAATGTGAGTGTATGGATATCCAACCATGTCTTGACCGTCTTCAACCCTTTCATTGCCAAATCTCTCACCTCCTCCCATGTAGAACCCGAGAAAGTCACAATGGTATCATCAGCAAATGAAATAATTGTTCTATTTTCAGAATTAAGTTTGAGCAAATCATTCATATACACCAGGAACAATATTGGAGATAACACAGTTCCCTGGGGTACCCCATATTCCGACAAATGCACCTGATCAGACTTGCTTCCTATTGATATGATTTGTGTTCTGTCTTTTAGGTAGTGTTTGAACAAATCTAATGCCTTGCCACGAATTCCTATATTTTTCAGTTTGTTCAACAAATTTTTGTGTGGAATTGTGTCGAAAGCCTTTGCCAGGTCCAGCAGCACTGTAAGAGTTTTTTTATTGTTATTAAAGTTATCTGTCACTATGTCTACCAGGTGTAATATAGCATCTTGTGTACTCTTGCCGGTTTGGAAGCCATACTGATTTTTATGTATAATATTGAATTTATCTAGGTATTCTACAATTCTTGTTTTTATTATTTTCTCCATTACCTTAGACAGGCTACTAAGTAGGCTAATCGGTCGATAATTACTAGGATCATTTTTAATTCCACCCTTGTGAAGAGGTACGACTCTAGCAATTTTGAACTCCTCTGGGAAGTATCCCTGTTCAAAACACTTATTTATTATGAAGGACAATGGACTAGCAATGAAACTGGATATATTTTTCAAACAAAAATTACTTATATTATCAATACCAGGTGAAGAGCTATTTTTTAATGTACATATTGTTTTAATTACCTCACATTCATTTGTTGGAAACCAGAAAAAAGACTTTGGTGAGTTGACAATTGTTTCAGGGAAATGAATATCAATATTGGAGTTTCTTATCTTTTCTGCATGCGACTTGCCAACCTCTGCAAAATAATTATTCAAGACACTAGGTTCAATGTTTACATCAGTGGTTTTCTTTTCTTTGTCCAACAGCTCATCTATACAATTCCAGAGTTTCTTGCTGTTTGTTTTATTTTGTGTTATCTTGTTTTTAAAATAGTTCTGCTTAGCCTGCTTTATAAGATTTCTCAATACGTTTCTATATCTAGTGTATTGCAATTTCAAGTCAAGATTATTAGGTTGTTTTGTCAGTTTTTTATACATTCCATCTCTAGTTCTTATACAGTTTACTAAGTTTGCAGTAATCCAGTTTTTTAAAGGTTTTTGTCTGTGGTTCAATTTTATTTTTGTTTTTGAATTATTGATATGATTATTTAATTTGTTGATGAAATTAGGTGTCAAGTTTTGCAGGTTATTACAATCAAATATATCCTGCCAAGATTCAGTTTGCAGATTTGTAATTAGTTTTGAGTAGTCTATTTTTTCAGTATACTCTCTACAGTTTGTGGGGGCTATATGTATGTGATCTGAGATACCCAGAAAAAGACCAGTCGCACAATGATCAGTGATGCTAGTCTTGAAAATTACACCTACAACATCCTTGTAATTTGACGTTTCGTCTTTATGGAATATGTGATCAAGAGTTGCCACTGATTGATTTTGTACTCTTGTCGGTTTATTTATATACGATTTTAGACCATTCATATGTAACAAGCTACAGTACTCATTCACAGAATTTGTGTTTTGATCGAGGTTAATATTTATGTCACCGGCTAGTATTATGTTTTTTTTATTTTTGAGTTCTTCTAGACATGAGCCAAGATCCTCAACAAACGATTCAACCGATAATGATGGAGGTCTATATATAGCTATCAGTGTGATATTTTCTTTCATCTGTGGTACACTAATTTCAAGAATGATTGAATTTGCAGAAGCAATATCATTGCTTAAAATTTCAGCATTTAGATTATCCTTAATAAACACACAAACTCCATCACATTTATTAAATTTGGCAGGTGAATTTATAACTGAATATCCGTTCAAATTGAAAGAAAACTCGTGCTCATTTGAAGCCCATGTTTCAGATAGTATAATTAAATGGTAGGAGGTTTTACAATTTTGAAGGACGAGAGATAATTCATCGAAATTTTTTTTCATACTACGTATATTCATATGTAGGATGTTGAATGAAGTTTTACAAATGTTGTTCAATTTCAGTGACGGACGAAAATCCAACACATCATCATATTCTATTGTGTCGTAGCAGCCATCCTCAATCAATCCTCCGAAATCATTAAACAAAACCATTATTTTTTAGTTTCCAATTTTTAATCCAATTCCTTCTATATTTGAGTGATTATTTTTTATCATGCAAGTGAGAAATGTATCTATTGAGCCAATGTTACTTATGTGTTTTTAAGGAGATGATTTAATAATCTGATTTTAAAGGGAAAATGTATGAAGATGAAAGATTATAAATTAAAACCCTTTTTTCCTGAATGAAACGGGAAATATGAAATATTAGCTGATCTGTTTTATTTAAAAAGAGAATTAACGCTAGAGAAAATATGTGAAAAATGTATGGAAAACGTTCAACTGGTTTATAAGAGAAAAGTTTTTATGGAAACCTTCAACGTTAAAAATAAAAGATAATTAAGAAAAAAACAAAAAAAAACAATAATAAACTTATTAACGGTCACATCAGGTGCGGCCGTGCTATCTCCGCAGTATTGTAACCGTAAAAATTCCTTATCAATATGAGTTGCATATATATACATTTCCAAATTCCTATGAAAAACTTAGAGTGTTTAATTAGAGAATCCAGATAAAAATATTGAATTCTTATAATGAAAATGATAAGAAACTTTTCAGTCAGATAACTTGAATAAATTGAGACCAACTTAATACAAATAAAAAATAATAAGAAAATTTCAGTATTCAATTAGAGAACCTGGATAGATTAATATTTTTATAACAAAATAATAAGGATAACATGAGAAAATATAATAATAACATTCGAATTCCGGAAGAAACGCTGAAAGAAAAGACAACGCATAAGAGAGCGATAAAACATTGCATTATTACTTTATCTCATTTTCATTATCATTCGACTGTCATTCAGTATTTCGACTTTGCCAAGTCCATCCTAAAAGCAAACTGTTATTTAATCTATATCACAATCTTTGCGATATTCCAACAACTCCACCTGAAACCCCACTTTATCAATATCAGGAAGACAATATAAAAATTGTCAAAAATAATTCTCTGTATTCAGAGCAGTTACTACCGTAGGCCTACCAGTTGATAAGAAAATAAAAGTGTTTTACCTGACAGTTACCAAAAGTTTCAAAGTAGAAAAATACTCTTTTCATATTTTGTGAAAGATAATTAATCATTTCTTACACGTTTATGCTCTCGAACATTCTTATTTTTCCCCAAGAACATTACACATCATATTCGAACGTTAAACTAATATTATTCTGTATTCTTATATTTTAACTATCCTAACATTTAAAGAGAAAAGTTCAATCGATTTTTTGTATTTTCTTTTTCTTTCTATGATAAGTTACAGTCTTTTACTCACTCCTTGCCTCTAAAATCGCCAAGTCCTCGTTATCTCTCAAAACTCTGATCTCGGTGCCATCTTCGCTTTTTAGTTTTATCCTACCGGCACGATCAGCCCACACACGGCGTCCTCCCTTATCACCCAGAAGAGATTTCGCTTTAGCCAACAGTTGCCTTCTCTTTGCTGTTAGGGATAAGTTGAGGTAGATTGGATTTTCATTTTCACCCTCTACGTTTAGGCCGATGTTACGCGTCGAAAAGTGCTTCGTTGCACGCCTGTTCGTCAGTAAAGCGTCCGCATCTCCACGCCGCACAAAACGCACATGTATTGTAGAAGTGGATTGATTTTTTCTCCTCGGAAGCCGGTGACAAGCGACGATTGCGTTAGGGTCCAACGTAACGTTAAGCGCCCTTCCGATATCAATAACACGATCAGTAACGTTCTCGTTTTCAAAGTCCGGAACACCAAAAATTTCTACAGAATTCTTTCTACCGTACTGCTCAAGTTCGTCTTGGTTTAGCTCGGTTTCACGCAGTCTGGCTTTGAGATTTTGATTTTCTAGAGTTAAGTTCGCTATTTGTTTCTGTTGCTCACTTAACTGTTGCTTGGTGGATTCCATAAGGGCCCTACATGCAGCAATGTCAGAACTTAGTTTCTTGTATAAGTTTTCACTTAAATTCTTCAGAAGCTCATTCATTTGACCAAATGTAACTGGATCACCATGCGCACGATTTCCAACTTCCATGGCAGTTTCGGTCGCCGGGGCAGGTGTCTGCTTGACAGGCGTCGAATCCGATTGTGCTCTTTGCCGACGCAAGTCATCAGTACAGCTCCGACAGTTCCAAAATTTACCTTGCAGGACATCAATATCGGCATCCTTGAGTCCCACACACTCTCCATGATGTATGGATCGGCAGCCAGAGCAGGAAATCTTTGATTTCGACGAGCGCCCAATAATTTGGTTGCAAGTAATACAAGTGCTCGTCATTTCGATGGATGATTCTTGTAGAAATACACTTAACTTAGTTAAATAATTTCGGAAATTAATTATAAATAATTATCGGTAGAAAACAGTCAATCTTGGAAAATAAAAAATGAATTTAAAACGCACGGCCGCACAGAAAAATAGCCTAGCAAGTCATAGACCGCTGTTTGTAGTAGAAACGAAAACACTGATTAGATAACTTCACTCCCACAAAATCGATCCGCTCGTCTCAAAGGCTAAGCAACAACTTCTAAAATTTATATATTATTACTATAGTTATTAGCAACAATATATTTTTCATATATCTATTTCTCTATCTAGAATAATATTCATGAATCTATTATGGAATCTCTAGCTACAATTATTTCGTTTCTCAATTTACACTCTGTGTGCTGCTTGTTGATTCTTCACAGCTGATTGTGTGTGTGTGTGTGTGTGTGTGTGTGTGTGTGTGTGTGTGTGTGTGTGTGTGTGTGTGTGTGTTGTGCCAATTTTTTTTTAATTATAACTTCTCCAAGATAAAATTTTATTAGAGTGCTGGATTAACGTTGTGATTCTCACGGTATTGGAGTAGTTTCATGATGTAATTAAGCACATTACGTAATTTAATTCTAATATTTCCTCTATTGTTTTCCAACGTTTTCCTTGAGTACTTAGAATTGTTGTAGATGCAAAATCATCATAAAAAATCAGTTGAAGATCCATTCTATTGCTGAGTCTTCTACTTCGATTCAGGGAATTTTGCTGTATTCTGTCCTTGTTAGTTGTATTCCTTTCTCGTTCTATTGAGGGAAATTATTGTCGTCCCCACCACGTCCTTTGTAATTTGGTATTTTTTAATGTATTATTGCTTAGCCTGATACCTATTTTTGAGCCTGATTCGGTCAGCTTGGAGAGCTGAACAGGAGGCCGCTTTTAGATTCTGTAGAGTACAGACATGTTTTCTGAGCTTAATTATTTATTGGCCTGAATGAATCATGTCTTTTCCAGACAGTTTTTCGTTCTCTCCTGGAGACTAAAGTTTTTTATTATTATTGAAAATCATGTATTCCATCAGTTTTGTAATCACTTATTAATGACATACATTACTTAACTTCATTCAGAGCAGTTGACTGCTGAATTTTATTAATCTTAGGCTATATGGATTAGTAACAGTCGAAAACCCATTTAAGGGTGAGTAATGGATATTTTAAACTATTGTTGTATTATCTTTATTTTGATAGTTTTACTTGTATGTATCAGGTAACAACCCCTGATTTAACGATTTCCCGTTCTCTTTTATTGTTTAATTGATAAATCAATTATTTTATGATCGAATTTTACTCAATTTTGTAGTCTTACATCTGAGATGTATGACGATATCCCAATGTACAAGAAAGTGATACTAAATGGAGTATCTTCCTACTCCTTATTTTATTGGTACAGTCATTTATATCTCTGACATTTTGTAATTGTGAGTAAAGTTTGAAATAGGTACTCACTGGTTGTACATCAACTGCAACTCTGTAACTGTTCATCATTCTTTTAACTAGTAATTTCTTTTCATAATCCCATTCATTATAGATTTCAAATTCTACAATTAAAACCTATAGTAGTTCTTTCGTTTGTCATTTAATTTTAAATGTGAATTGTATGTATTGTATTCATTAGATGATTACATGATATTGATGATATTGATTACATTAGATGATTACATGTTATTTATTCTAGCATTACTAAGTAGTTGTGACTTGTGTTGCAGGTTTTTTTTTGTGTGTATTCTTGAATACTCATTCGAGGATCGAGCTGTAAATATGCCTTGCTGTCGAACGAGGGCTGACGAATTCGCCGACCGAGATGGCCGGTGATATCGGACATCTGACCTTGCCATGTGGGCTGAAAGGTGATCTTCGATCTGACACCACTAGCCTGATGCCTGGAGGCCATCACCCTTCTTCCTCATCCATCACCCTTTGGACACCGGACTCAAAGACGACAGATCTAAGATAAGTACTGGATACCCCCCACTACAATATCAGATGTGTCCCCGTAAATTTGGTCTATTAAAGACATGAGTATTTGGTATCTTGAAGACATGAATATTTGGTCTCTTAAAGACTTGTTGTATTGGTCTCTTAAAGACAGATTGATTATTTATTTGATTATTCATGTAAAGATGTATTTTGTAATATTTTCTATATTATTTTCATTATTATAAGAGCAGTCAGTCAACCGCATATCTATGTTCTTATGTTCAAACCACTAGAATTAGGATCGCATTATTGGCCAGATTCAATCAACAGACCTCAGGGCCTAGCACAATATCATCAACTAAGCCTTCTCCAACAAAATCATTTGTCATCAGGAGAGCGGTTCAGTGTGTGAGTGTGAGTGTGAGTGTGAGTGTGTCTGTGTGTGTGTGTGTGTGTGTGTGTGTTGTGTGTGTGTGTGTGTGTGTGTGGTGTGTGTGTGTGTGTGTGTGAGTGATTGATTGATTGAATACTTTATTTATGTAGATTACAATATATACTGGCTTATACACTTATATACAATAGCTTACAATACAGCAAAATTATAGATGAATTTACATAATATAGACTAAGAAAATAATTATTGAAAGTATTTGATATGAAAAAGTAATTTGTAATATAATAACTATGGATAATTATATTGTTATGCATCTACATAAATTGGCGGAGCTTTGGACATATCAATGTCCATTCTTCTGAAAGAATATTATAAATATCCTCCCCACTAACTCTCTACCAAAAAAGTGAGTGAGTGAGTGAGTGAGTGAGTGAGAGTGTGTGTGTGTGTGTGTGTGTGTGTGTGTGTGTGTTGTGTGTGTGTGTGTGTGTCAGATGATTAGGGGGGGGGTGAGAGAGTGTATATTTAGGGGGAGGGTGTAGGTATGGTTTTAGTTCAACATTAAACATTAATTTAATAATTAGAGCTACAAAATTAATTTTGGATTGGCAAAGTGCTGGACCCACTTATGTATTGTTTTATTTAATTAATTTGAATTTTTGTAGTTGCTATACCCTGTGTATGTATTATATTCTAAAATATAGGTTGTATTATTATATGGAAATAAAAAAAAAATTCAATACAATTCAATTCAATTTTCCAAAAATCCATTTCGACCGCTTTTATTTTCTTGTTTGTCACCCATACTTCTGCACCATAAAGGTAGGCTCACACAGATCGTCATCGGACGGATGGCACGCATCGGACGGATCGGATGATTAGATTTGATGCATTGTTTTCAATTGGAGTGTGCATACCTAAACGGATGCGGATAGGTATGCGCACTCCAATTGAAAACAATGCATCAAATATAATAATCCGATCCGTCCGATGCGTGCCGTCCGTCCGATGACGATCTGTGTGCGTCTACCTCAAGTCATTACACATCTCACGATGGTATTGAATATCTTGTGCTTAGTTTTCTTATGGATATTTCTACTCCATAAGATGGGGTGCAACTGTCTTCTGCTATTTCTTGTCTGTGCCAATCTGATTTTTATTTCTTCCTCTGTATCACCAATCTGCGTGACAGTGACCCCAAGTTATTTAAATTTATTTGCTCCTTTTATCTCAGTATTCCATAAGGATGGCAAAAATAATTCGAAATGATCAGTGCAGCCAACCCCTGAAAATATAATATTGAATAACTAACTAATCATAAATAATTCTGAACATATAGATACTCACAAAGTAATTGAAGGACTACTGAAGTAGGCATCTACTAACCGACCGCGTAGGGAGAGCACTAGGCCTAAAATTCCGATTACCATTTCCAAAAACTTATAGCTATAACTTGCTTGATAAACATATTTCCCAGAAATAAATTTAATTGCACTTTACTTTGAGAGCACCATTGATCACTGACATAGATATTAAAATATTGATAGCCATTTTTCATTTTCAGTAATAACGGTAGTTTTTTTAGTACCTATGTTACTTGAATGGTTTGGTAATTTAGATATTCCAATAATTGAAATATAATTATTATATTTTCAGTATATTAGTTGCATTTTTATTCACGAAACTATTATACTGAAATTCGATACTATCGATTTTAATTTTAATAGTGCTGGTGTACTAAAAGTAATGTGTCCCCCACGAATTTTCTTACATTGTACTGACTGGACTATAATATAATAAAAGTCTCCTTTTATTATTGTTTTTATGTACATGTTTTCAGACGAAATAATTTATACAATGCAAGCTTGAAGGTAATAAATATAATAATTCATTCATACTCAATCCTTACATTAAGCAAGCAATTTCTGTATATCTGAATGTATTTTAAATTTGGTTATTTATTTATATTTATTTATGGTTATTTATGTCTAACGGATCTTGAAAACGGCTCTAACGATTTTCACGAAATTTGGAACATAGTAGGTTTATGATATAAAAATTCGATTGTACTAGGTCTCATCCTTGGGAAAACTCGCTGAAGGACATAAAGAGGATAATAATTATTCATCAAAAACAGATGATAATTTCGTTGTCTGTCGATAACAGAAGATGCGTGTGCCTGTGTGGGAGATCAGCTGTGTAATCAATCAGCTTACCATATCTCGCGAGAAATATAGAAATTTTAATAGACTCGATCAAAATAATCTGATTTGTTGACATGACATGGAATATCATAATATTCAAAGTTGATCAGTATTTTTCAGTTTTAGGTGATTAGTGAGAGTTATTTTGTTATTCAATTCGGTTTGTAAACAATCTAAATTAGAACGCTTCTGTTTTCAAATATTTGAACAGAAAATTGGACCTGATTTCAAGTGTATGGAACATAACCTACTTTTTGAACTATTTATCGTGTATAAATCAAAATTCGGGGAAGAAACAGTTTTGGGCTGTGCCTGTTAGTGTTAGTCCTTACCCAATTATTTTGAAGAATTGTGTTCTGTTTATCAATAAATAAATAATGAGCGAAGCTCGGTGTCCCGACATTTTATTTGTTCTGTGCTAAATTTGAACATATGTTTTGTGCACTATTATTAAAAACTCAGATGGTATTGAATTCCGAATGAAACAGAAGATTATTTCCATGAAGGAAATGTACAAAATTAACTATCCAAATCAAATGAAAATTTGCATCTTAGTTATAGCACAATATATTAAATGATCTTCCTGATTACATTAAAAAGTCCAGTATTCTACTAGCAGCTCTACAAACCTATAGCTGGTATTCATGATTGTGCCTTCTTGCAGCGGGATTTGGATGGTGTTCAGAGGTGGTGTGAGGTGAATAATTAGAAATCAATATTTTAAAAACCAAGTTCATGATCTTTACCCGCCAAAAGAATCCTAGACAGTATAATTATAAAATAAGTGATACTTTTCTGGACAGGGTAACGAGTATGAGAGACCTGGGAGTCCTGATGGACCCAGCACTTGAATACAGGGATCATTTGGCTCATATCATGAATTCGGCCAACAGATCACTAGGGTTTCTCTTTCGTAATTGAAAGCCCTTTACTTGTCTTATTTGCGGACGACACAGCAGTGGTTTCTACTGGAAAAAATTGGGAAGAGGCTTATAATAATGCAACGACTGACGTAGCTAGAATTAAAAAATGGTTTGATCACAACTGCTTAACAGTGAATACAAGAAAGACCAAATACATGCCTATTGTCACCCGAAACCAGCAAGATCCAGGACCTAGAGTATTGAAACTTCACTCATGTCAATACTCAACTTTCACTGGCTGTAATTGTGAAGTTCTAGAACGAGTTGACCAGTACAAGTATCTGAGCATAACATTTGATCACGCCCTCAGCTGGGTACATGGGGATCCAACTTGTCAAACAGCGACTTAGAAGGCTATTATATGCTTTCTCTCAGCTAAGCCAAGTTTTAAGTAAGAAGCATTGCAAGTCAGTCTACATTTCTTATGTTCAGTCCATCATTCAATATGACATTCTTATTTGGGGGGGGGACTGCCTGCTACCCTTTTGGAGCCACTTGCGGTGTCGACGCGGCAAATAATCAAAACTATGCTAAAGAAAGAGTACCGCTATCCAACCATTCAGCTATTCACTGAAATTCCGGTGTTGAATATAAGACAACTCTACATAAAATCTTTATTAATTTATCTCAGAAACAATAGATTTAACATTTTACCAGAAATAATATTCATCCTTATCGAACAAGATGCAGAGTAAACTATGGCTTTGCGACGCCTCAAGTGGTCCACGGGCTTGAGTTGAGAACACTTTTCTACCTAGCCAAAATGGTACACAG
Organism: Nilaparvata lugens; assembly: GCF_014356525.2. NCBI lineage: Eukaryota > Metazoa > Arthropoda > Insecta > Hemiptera > Delphacidae > Nilaparvata > Nilaparvata lugens. The sequence goes on from NC_052509.1 coordinate 37,304,796, forward strand.
GAAATTACCTATTGAGATGAGGAATATGGAGAAATGCAGTGTTACTGAATACAAACGAAGGGTTGAGAAGAGGTGGCTGTACCTTATGGGCTGGCAAATGACAGAAAGTCTGCTTCGGTCAGTAGGACTATACTTGCATTCAATTAATTTGTTTATTTCCCGGAATTCTTCTATTTCTTGACTCTATTAGTGGGAATCTTAATACTCTTTCTCCTTCTTATGTAATAAATCGGCACCTTTGTACTGATATCATTTGAGGATCCGCCGATCACTGCTCCTGTATAATAAATCAGTGAAACAATGAAGATTGAAGATCTTCAATTTCTTTATTTTTCTTTCCCCAGTTTTCTGTTTTGATATTTTTTTACGATTTAGGAGTATTATTAACATGTTATCGCTAAGAAATCTTCAATAATATGTTTTTATATATTATTACTTTTATTTCATTTAAATTTACTTTTTCCATTGATATATTACTTTTATCTTTGGTATGGATTTAAAACTATAATTTACAGTGCCATATGTTTTGGTATTATGATATGTTATTGATGTGTTTTATTTATTTATCAAGTAAAATGTAGTTACTTCTGTACTAGAAAATCATGCAGCCTATAAATTGATAAAATGCAATATATCTAGATCCAGTAGGTAACCTGGAACTCACCCCTAAACACAGACGTATAGTCTTTAAGGGGTATTCTTGTAATAGTGATAGTGATACTATCGAATTTATTGTATAGTGCATTTTGAAGAATAAATTGATTTTAATTTGAATTTTGAATTTGAGATGTGAGGTCAGATTGAATATTTATAATGCAACAGTGAGTTTTACGAAGAGTGAAAATTATATTCTGTGTTTACCCTCATTAAGCGTCAGACAATTTGCTCCGTACCACTCTTTACTACGGTCCATAGACAAAACAAGGTTGTCTAACACACTATCAACATTTACATTGGAATACAAAATGGTAGTATCATCAGCGTGAAGCACAGAAAATCTGGGTACATTTACATTAAAATCATTTATGAATACTAAGAATAAAAAGGGCCCAAGTACCAAACCTTGAGGTACTTCAGCCAATACTTTCTTTTGTTTGGATTTACAATTATTAGTATTCAGCTTAACAATTTGGTATCTATCTCTAAGGTAACTTTCTATTGATTCTAGTTCACTGTTTCTGATACCATATTTTTCAAGCTTCCTGCAAAGAATAACACGTGTAACAACATCAAACACCTTACTCAGGTCCAACATTTTACCTCCCACAACCATCCTCTTCTCAAAACCATCCAGGATGTAATTGACTATTTTTCAACCGCCATTGTGGTTGAGCAGTTAGGCCTGAACCTATAGTGAGGTCCATATTATAATGGCAGTGTAGGAAGATAGGAGAAAAGGGTTGCCAGATCTCAGCCTCGCCACCCAAACAGCTGATACTGGTATATCTGATGAATTTAACTGTTCATTATTGTTTAAAATAGTTAATCATATTTCATTTGTCAAGAAAATATATATTTTTTAAAGATGTAATAATATATTTTCATGATTGAGATAAAAAATTTTGTCAATTAGTTGAATTTTTAAATTGTTGATAAACGATGTGGCAACATCGCAATGTGTGAAAGAGATAGCACCATATGCTTTGTTGAACAATAGACAAGGATAGCAAAACCATTGCAAATCACATACTGCCATTATAACGTGGACCTTACTATAAATACATTAGCAGAAACCCGTGCTTCGCAAGGATCTATTTTAAGACTGAAATTTTGAAGAATTGAAAATAGGCCTATAACCATCCTTGGTTAATTAAGAATCTACATGCAAAATTGCAAGTTAGTTTCAGTCCAGTAGCTTAAGGGCCCTACACACCTACGGATTTGGCTCGGCTCGGGAGAAATCCATGTGTGTAGGCAATTTTATTGCGAGCCGAGCCAGGCTGAGCCAAGCCGAGCCAAATCCGTCCAGGGCTACTGGTGCGGCTCGGCTCGGCTCGGCTCGGGTGAAATCCGTGAGTGTGTAGGCTCTCCCGGCCAGGCGCGTGTAGTTACCAAAAATCTAAATCGCCTAAAAATTGAGATAGCAAAATTTTGATTTCAGATTCGAATTCAGCGCCCTTGAATTAGAAGAATGGTTCGCAGGAACTCTAAAATAGACGAAAATAAAAACTCTGTGAGCACTTTAATGAAGAATTCTATTTCTATTTCTATTTCTCTGTGAGCACTTATTAATGAAGAATTCTATTTCTATGAAGAATTTGGTTGAACTTATAGCAAGAAAGTACTAGTAGGTACTGTAAAATAATAATACCAGTGTTTCCCAAAAAAAATTATAAGCTGTAGAATAAACATATTTCAATTATTTATTCAATAAAAATGTACTTATTTTCATATTATGTTTGTGAAATTTTAATGAGGAAGCTGTAATTGAATCACTATTTTTTGTCTCTATTTTTACAAGATAATATCGAGTATGACAAACTTTTTCAATCAATGAACTGTCATAGTATTTTGAATACTATATTACACAAGATGTAGAAAGTTTTATACTGTACTTATTGGGAGCTGGTTGAGGCTTTACAGTATTAAGTATAAAGGTTCAATTCTCTATCTACTGCTACGCTGTGTGAATTAAGAGTTGGTGTGTGTATGTGTGAGAAAGAGAGAGAGAGAGAGGAGAGAGAGAGAGAGAGAGAGAGAGATAGAGAGAGAGAGAGAGCGAGAGAGAGAGAGAGAGAGAGAGAGAGAGAGAGAGAGAGAGAGAGAGAGAGAGAGAGAGAGAGAGAGAGAGAGAGAGAGAGAGAGAGTGTGTGTAGAGAGACAGATAAGATAACAATAAGGAGGAAATGAAAGTGAAAATGGACAGAGTTGAATTCATATTCAACTCTTTTCATATTCATAGTTGATTATCTGATTTCATATTTGGATTCATCTTTTCAAAGTTTAAAATTAAAAAAATTTTTAGAAATGTTCATGTTTAGACCTAAACTCTTAAGTGTTCAAACACTTCTAGAAACCTTTCCCTTTGTGAGCAAAAAATTATTATCTTATTAGCCTAGTATGTTTTTACTATGATAATAGAAAGCTATATTAAAAACAGCCATAACTCTCTTGTTTTCGGGTATTTTCGAAAATGGGACTAACGCTTGTAAGAATTTGGGGTCACTGAATTCAAATCTGAAACCAAAATTCCTCTATCTCCATTATTGGATGATTTAGATTCTGGTGGAGAGGATAGCGTTGAAAAGTAGGGCAGGCCAGGCTCGTGTTGCTTACTACTAAAGTGCGAGAAAAATTACTTTTAACATGAAGAGGAGAAACCCATTTCTCCCTCCACAGTTTGTAGCATAGACAGAGACGGACATCCTGCGCACAATTGGATGTGCCATGTCATTTTGCTTCATGTTCTTGTCATGAAAACATCTCCGTAACATACACAAACCAATATACCAGCTGACCAGTACACACTTGGAACATTGCCAGCAATAGATGGAGGGAGTGTTGCCGCGTCGCATTACAAAGCTCTCTCACTCAGACACAAAAGAAGGAGAATGCTGCTAGGTAGTGGGAGTGATTAGTGGAGGATAGGGCATCAGACCTCTCTGTCTTCGAGGAAGAGCCGTGTTAAAAGTAATTTATCTCGCACTTTAGTGTGTAGTGATTTTGCTCCGAGTCGTTCAAGGACACGAGCCAAGACAGGCCAAATCCACGAGCCAAATCCGTAGGTGTGTAGGGCCCTTTAGACGTGATGATGCGTCAAACATAATTTTCCTATCCCGTACGTGTATAAGCCTGCTCTTTACTTTATTATAGATATAGTTAACGACTGCAAGAGATAGGACTGTGGAACAGAATAGTGGTGAAACTATGATAGCGCCAGAAGTGTCTCAAACACAATAGTAGGTTACTACATGAAATTTTTGAAAATGATTTGAAAAAAATGTTAAAACAACAGAACCGAAAATTGTCAACTTTATCATTCTACCTCCATTTAGAGAGACTTTTGTTTGAGCCGAATGTAAATCTATATACATAAAAATGAATGTCTGTTTGTGTGTTTGTATGTTCATTTGTTCCCTATAGACTTGAAAACTACTTGACATAATGGCAAGAAACTTTGGGAATATGTTGTGTGAATATTGGGGATGGTTTCTGAAGAAAAATTTTAATAGGGGGGATAATAATAATTATTTATTAATCCATTTTACAGACCTATGTTTTCGAAATTGTTGACAGAGCGGCTGCCGAAGAATGGAAAGATGATCATGATTCAAGATCATATTGTGATAATATGATTGAGCATCAATCTGAAGTTTCCAGCTGTATAATAAACACGTGATTTATCACCCTGTGATAAATTGTGTACTGGTATTAAAACGGTAGTTTGGAGTTGAAGTCAGTGTAGTTAATTGGTACCAGCTGTAGATAATCGTTTCTTAGAAGACCTATACAAATAATTATCACTTCCCTATCATTGAAAATCTGGAAAATGTTGAAAAAAATATTCACCTCATTAAAGAGAGTTGTTCATATTGCATCCATTAATTACTGAAGAATGAAAGAATAATTTAGAAATTTTTGAATTTAGCTTGGCTTATATTCATCCTAAAATGGAAGATGGAAAGAATATGGAACTCTGTGTGATTCATTGTACATTGCATATTTCCTGGACCATCTATTGACAATCAACAACTATGAGAACATTGAGTTCATTTCTTAAACACTGATTTAACCTATCTATTTTTATTTATTTTTTTTTAATTCAACACTTTACTGATAGATATTACTACCAATTGAGTAAAATATGTTTTCAGAGTAATGAATGCTGCATGACTAAGCACATAGGAAGTCGGTATTGAGATGTAAATAAAAATATTGATTGTCAGATGAATTTCATGATTCACCAAATAAAGTCAAGTGTGACATGAGATACATTGACCTTTTGGTGATACGAAGTTCGCCGGGTAGGCTAGTTGTGAATAAAGCTTTATTATTAATAGTCAACGCTGAAAAAAGACAGGCTCAATCACCAACAGGAATACTATAAATTCTATGAGGGACCTGTAAGCCATTAATTTTGTCGCCAATAATCACTTCCACTACAGACACTGGATACATTATTGACAATCAATGAATCAATATGTTTTAGTAATTCAATTCAATTCAAAATTATGTATGAAATTTATTAGCTACAGAATAAAAACCTTTGATTGCAGTGACCCCGACTACTACAATATGAATAACCATTTGGATCAAATGTAAAGAATTACTCACATCTCTCATCAACTCGTACTTTTCATACACAAAATATTAACAAAAAAATATATAAGTTATATTGAATGAACTCACGGCTAAGGTTTGCCTTTTTCTGGCCATGCTACAAATAAAATGTATACCTACATTAATGTAGGTATATGTTCGACATTTTTTTTGTAATCTTGTTGTCTAAGAAAGTTTTCAATGTGATTTTTGATGGCAATAGAATTTGAATTTGAATAAAGAATTATCAACAAACTCCTAACCATAGAAAATCTCTGTGCTCTGTTCTAATCGGAATGTATGAGACACCATATACAACTGATAGAAGGCGCAAACCGAACTGGCCAAGAATACAACAATGAAACACACACATGGTAAGCTTGCACCACAGAATAGGTACTCGCGCTCTCGATTAACAAAAATTTAATTCGATCAGCTGATTGATAAGATTATTTTAAGCTTTCCAATGATTACAACATATGTTAGAATATCAAGTGTCAATTATCTCAGTTTTATATGGCGTTCACCTTACCATGTTCATAACCTTACTTAATAGGATCCTTTTTCATCCTTAGAGGCAAAATATCTCAAAGTCCGTTATTAGTGCACGTCTAGCATGTTTGAAGAGTATTTGTGCAAAGTTTTAAGTTTGTAGGCCAATCAGTTTTAGCTGTACAAGTGTTTGGCAGCATGGAAGGTTATTCGGAGTGAAACAAGATCATCTGCTCCTGCATGTGTTCCACTATCATTGGAGGAGCTGAACAATCACTGGGTGGACTCCATCCAGCAGATTCGAGAGCAGATTGTGGCATCACCAGAGGCATCAAAAATACCACTGGAGCTGCTGGAAGACATCAGACGACCACCAGCGGCAGCCTTCACTTGGCGTGGAGTGACCTGTGAGGACATCCTCAGGATCTCAACCAGAATGAAGTCCTCAACCAGCAAGGACTTTCACTTTATGTCTAGTGGCTTCTTAAAATGTATAATTGAGCTCATAATTGTCCCACTCACATATTGTATTAACATATGTCTGTCTCAATCTATATTTCCAGACCAGCTTAAATTGGCAAAGGTAATACCTGTGTTCAAGAAGGGAGATAGGGGTGACCCCAATAATTATAGGCCCATTTCAATTTTGCCTATTTTGTCCAAAATATTTGAAATAGTGATAGCTGAACAACTCTATGAATTTTGTGAGTTGAATAATCTGTTTGCAGGTACACAGTTTGGCTTCAGAGTGAGGAAGTCGACAGTGGAGGCTGTTGAACATATTGTTCTCAAGGTCCATGCAAGTTTTAAGAAGGGAGGCCTTGCTGGGCTCACACTGTGTGACCTTAGCAAGGCATTTGACACCCTGGACCATGCTACTCTTTTGGCCAAGCTCGCTTCCTATGGAATTGGTGACAGCCCTCTGATGCTTCTCCATTCCTACATGGAAGGACGTGAGCAGATAATGCTGGCAAATGGTGTGAGGTCTCAAGTCAGATCAGTGAGCTGTGGGGTCCCCCAGGGCTCTGTACTGGGGCCTCTCCTGTTTCTCATCATGATTAATGATGTTGCCCTTTTCAGAGACAGGACTGTGGTGTGTTATGCTGATGAAACCTCAATGCTGGATATCAGTGGTGACATGACTGACCTGGGCAGAAAGATGTGTGCTTCTGAGAGGGCTGTTGCAGACTGGTTTCGGGCAAATCTCTTCCTTCTCAATGGTGAGAAAACCCAGAGAATTGTGTTTGGCCTCAGGAATGGAGTACAATATGATTCCCCTCCAGTGAAGCTCCCTGGCTTCACTCCCTGGCTTCACTCTGGACCATAAGCTTTCCTGGGGCGGGCACATTCAGGTAGTCTGTGGCAGGTTGAGCAGGGTGCTGTTTTTGCTCAGGAGCCTGAGAAGATGTGTACCAGAGGCCCATCTCCACATGTGTTACTTTGCCTTCTTTCAGAGTGTGATGGCCTATGGCATCACCTTGTGGGGTGGTGCCTCTGAGGTAAAACATGTACTGCTGGTGCAGAAGAAGGCCATCCGGATTCTTTGTGGGGCAGAATTTTTAGCGCATTGTAAGCCTCTTTTTGTGAGTGAAAAGATTCTCACTGTATTCAATTTTTACATTTACAGGTCAGCTATAAAGGCATTACACAGTGTCCGTACTTTGCCTACCAGGTGTGATGTGCATGATCATAGCACCAGAGGCAGGCTGAGGCTGGACCTGCCATATTGTAGATTGGGGAGGACCCAGAGCAGCCTCATCTACCAGCCAGCTAAAATTTTGAACAAGCTGCCAGTTTCAGCCAGGACTCTGCCAGAGACAGTCTTGAAGAGGAGACTGAGGGCTTTCCTTCGGGAGAACCCCTTTTATTCTATGAGGGAGTTCTATTATTGTGATCCTCAGACTGTAAGTAGATACTTCTTGCATTAGTCTTGCTGCTTCTTCTGCTTGCTGCTTTTTGTTTTGTTTTCTGTATTTTTGTTCTTGACCTGTCTTATGACAGATTTTTATGTTCTTGACTTGTTCACTTGTGGCCATACTTATGACCACGCCATGAACAGGAACTCATTATTATAATATTATTATTATGTAGTGTGATTTTACATAACAATTTTCGAAAAAGCTCTCTCCTGAACACCCCCGTGCTCCTGATCGGAATTTTTCTGCATAGATCTAATTATTTTCCGTAGCTGAACAAAAAAGTTCCCCATGGCTTTGCTGTGGATTGAGCGGTTAAAAAGTACAAAATTTTTGGGGCCCCAGCTCCCTCAGGGGGGCAAATTTCTGAAAATCCTTTCTTAGTGGATGTTTTGAGGCTACCATAAACAATTGTGCAAAATTTCAAATTTTTAGGCTCAGTAGTTTGGGCTGTGGTGTGATTTCAGTCTGTCGGGGCTTAGCCTTTTATAGATATAGAGATTTTAAGTTTTTAGGCTCAGTAGTTTGGGCTGTGGTGTGATTTCAGTCTGTCGGTGCTTAGCCTTTTATAGATATAGAGATAGGCCTAAAAGATTATTATTATAGATTATAAAATATTATTATATTATGGACTAGCAAATAACCCATGCTCCGCAAGCGTTTAATTAATTGACAAGCTGAAAACTTAGAGAGACGTAATGAATCTTGAAGAATTACAAAATAGGCCTATAACCATCCTCGGTAAATTAGGATCAATAGCCTATGCAAAATTTAAAGTTATCAGTCAAGTAAGTTAGTTCATTCGTGAATTTCCTATCCCTTACGTGTATAAGTCAGTTCTTTACTTTATTATATTATAGATAATAAAAGATTGTAAATAAATTAGATTATTAGACAAATAGATACCTATTTAGGAACTTATTGTAAAGCCGGGTTTACACCAAACAAAATGTTAATAGCTTAATCTTCATAGATTCTATTAGATTGAACAGAACTTTACAAATACATATGATCACCAAGTGTATGATAAGTTATGATCAATTTAATAGAATCTATAAGGATTAAGTTATTAGGTAACATTTTGTTAAAAACTTTGGTGTAAATGCACTTTATCAGATGGTCAACTTACTGCAAAGCTTTGATTAGGTAGGCCACTTACTTGTAATAGTGGATGCTAGATCCTTTAAAGAATTTGTTTTTACAATTGGGTGCGGCACAATATTTCACCATTATCAACAATTTCTAAAAAAAAAATACATTCCACAAACTTTACAGTTCACAAAACAAACTCAAATTCAATATGGCAGACGACAGAACACAGAAATTGTATGGCGGCCATCAAAGGGAAGAAGGAAATCTATGTCAAACACAGCTTAGTAATGCGCATGCTGGTTGAACGGTTCCTATGATAGCGGTTATTGAGCGGAGATCGTGGAGCATAATATACGGGGCCTCGGAATTGGAAATATCTGGAACTCAAAATATCAATGTTAAATGTCCTATGCAACGAGCTATTATAGTAAACTATAGAGTGGCTGTTGGTGTGCTTACAGCGCTCTCAATGTGTTATACGGCGAACTAAGGGCAGCCATGACAGAGAGAGGCAAGATTTCAAGAAGAGCCAGTCTGCCACTGCAGGAATAGATGTGTTTATTTTTATTCAAATTGATTTCTATCAATATAAAATTATCATTCCAATTGGTACTTTTACGAAAATTGAATGAGGTATGTGTGAGAATATTTATTTCATTGAAATAACCTCTAGAATGTTCAGAATCGACTGAGGATACAAAATATAAATGTAGGTCTACAGGAGTAGGCTAGACTAGATCATGCCGACTATTTCGACTATTTTGTTTGTGATATTACTTACAAATTGAATTGCATATGAAACTACAGTCGAGTTGGATATATTTAGACTTATTAAACATTTCAACTGTACACTGTTAATATATTATTTATTTCTATTGTGTAGAGAATGTCAATGAAGTCATTCATCATACAAAAAGTTCCCACAGTCACAATTTTTTTGGTATATGTATGTATAAATATTGCCATTATTTTATTGACTGAACTATCCCCAACGCAAGGTAACAAGAGGTGTTTTTATGTTGAGAAGATAAAAGGAAATAGTGTGTCAAATTTTTTAAGTAAATGTCTACTATAGTTACGTTCATTCACATCTTTTGTATGGAGCAATATTATGGGCCAATTGTAGTGATTTCCATTCACGTTTTGGGTTACAAAAAAGAGCAATACGAAACATGTATACGGTAATGTTCCTCCCCTTAAGCACTGCAACCCGCTATTTGTTAGATTGAGAATTATGTGTTTGCCGTGTATTTTTATTTTTCAATGTTTATTATTTATAAAGATTAACTTGCTCTCATTCTCTAGTCATTTTGTTGTTTATTCGCACAACACAAGAAATAGGTTGAACCTAGAAACGAATATTGTCGGTATAAATCTAGTCATATCAGTTTTAGGGCTTGTGCAATTAGGTTTTATAATCAGTTACCGTTACATATAAAGAGGCTTACTAGTGAGTGAATATAAACTTATCATTAAGGATTTTCTAATAAGAAACCTGTTTTTATACTAATGATGAATATTTTGCCTTTAATATGGAGAATTTGTAAGACGTTAATGTGATGATTTCTTGTTTTTATGTGGCATGATTATATGTTTTTTATGAAATAATTTATGTAATTTTCTCATGAAGTGGCCTATACAAATTGTAATTTGTCTTTGAAAATAAATGGATTTTGATTTGATTTATAGCCTAAAGCTGGGTTTACAACAAAGTTATTAACAAAATGTTAATAGCTTAATTCTTATAGATACTATTACATTGAACGGAACTTGATATTATGTTCATCATGTGTATGATAAGTTATGTTCAATCTAATAAAATATATATAGGGATTAAGCTACTACAATATGAATAACCATTTGGATCAAATGTAAAGAATTACTCACATCTCTCATCAACTCGTACTTTTCATACACAAAATATTAACAAAAAATATATAAGTTATATTGAATGAACTCACGGCTAAGGTTTGCCTTTTTCTGGCCATGCTACAAATAAAATGTATACCTACATTAATGTAGGTATATGTTCGACATTTTTTTTGTAATCTTGTTGTCTAAGAAAGTTTTCAATGTGATTTTTGATGGCAATAGAATTTGAATTTGAATAAAGAATTATCAACAAACTCCTAACCATAGAAAATCTCTGTGCTCTGTTCTAATCGGAATGTATGAGACACCATATACAACTGATAGAAGGCGCAAACCGAACTGGCCAAGAATACAACAATGAAACACACACATGGTAAGCTTGCACCACAGAATAGGTACTCGCGCTCTCGATTAACAAAAATTTAATTCGATCAGCTGATTGATAAGATTATTTTAAGCTTTCCAATGATTACAACATATGTTAGAATATCAAGTGTCAATTATCTCAGTTTTATATGGCGTTCACCTTACCATGTTCATAACCTTACTTAATAGGATCCTTTTTCATCCTTAGAGGCAAAATATCTCAAAGTCCGTTATTAGTGCACGTCTAGCATGTTTGAAGAGTATTTGTGCAAAGTTTTAAGTTTGTAGGCCAATCAGTTTTAGCTGTACAAGTGTTTGGCAGCATGGAAGGTTATTCGGAGTGAAACAAGATCATCTGCTCCTGCATGTGTTCCACTATCATTGGAGGAGCTGAACAATCACTGGGTGGACTCCATCCAGCAGATTCGAGAGCAGATTGTGGCATCACCAGAGGCATCAAAAATACCACTGGAGCTGCTGGAAGACATCAGACAACCACCAGCGGCAGCCTTCACTTGGCGTGGAGTGACCTGTGAGGACATCCTCAGGATCTCAACCAGAATGAAGTCCTCAACCAGCAAGGACTTTCACTTTATGTCTAGTGGCTTCTTAAAATGTATAATTGAGCTCATAATTGTCCCACTCACATATTGTATTAACATATGTCTGTCTCAATCTATATTTCCAGACCAGCTTAAATTGGCAAAGGTAATACCTGTGTTCAAGAAGGGAGATAGGGGTGACCCCAATAATTATAGGCCCATTTCAATTTTGCCTATTTTGTCCAAAATATTTGAAATAGTGATAGCTGAACAACTCTATGAATTTTGTGAGTTGAATAATCTGTTTGCAGGTACACAGTTTGGCTTCAGAGTGAGGAAGTCGACAGTGGAGGCTGTTGAACATATTGTTCTCAAGGTCCATGCAAGTTTTAAGAAGGGAGGCCTTGCTGGGCTCACACTGTGTGACCTTAGCAAGGCATTTGACACCCTGGACCATGCTACTCTTTTGGCCAAGCTCGCTTCCTATGGAATTGGTGACAGCCCTCTGATGCTTCTCCATTCCTACATGGAAGGACGTGAGCAGATAATGCTGGCAAATGGTGTGAGGTCTCAAGTCAGATCAGTGAGCTGTGGGGTCCCCCAGGGCTCTGTACTGGGGCCTCTCCTGTTTCTCATCATGATTAATGATGTTGCCCTTTTCAGAGACAGGACTGTGGTGTGTTATGCTGATGAAACCTCAATGCTGGATATCAGTGGTGACATGACTGACCTGGGCAGAAAGATGTGTGCTTCTGAGAGGGCTGTTGCAGACTGGTTTCGGGCAAATCTCTTCCTTCTCAATGGTGAGAAAACCCAGAGAATTGTGTTTGGCCTCAGGAATGGAGTACAATATGATTCCCCTCCAGTGAAGCTCTGGACCATAAGCTTTCCTGGGGCAGGCACATTCAGGTAGTCTGTGGCAGGTTGAGCAGGGTGCTGTTTTTGCTCAGGAGCCTGAGAAGATGTGTACCAGAGGCCCATCTCCACATGTGTTGCTTTGCCTTCTTTCAGAGTGTGATGGCCTATGGCATCACCTTGTGGGGTGGTGCCTCTGAGGTAAAACATGTACTGCTGGTGCAGAAGAAGGCCATCCGGATTCTTTGTGGGGCAGAATTTTTAGCGCATTGTAAGCCTCTTTTTGTGAGTGAAAAGATTCTCACTGTATTCAATTTTTACATTTACAGGTCAGCTATAAAGGCATTACACAGTGTCCGTACTTTGCCTACCAGGTGTGATGTGCATGATCATAGCACCAGAGGCAGGCTGAGGCTGGACCTGCCATATTGCAGATTGGGGAGGACCCAGAGCAGCCTCATCTACCAGCCAGCTAAAATTTTGAACAAGCTGCCAGTTTCAGCCAGGACTCTGCCAGAGACAGTCTTGAAGAGGAGACTGAGGGCTTTCCTTCGGGAGAACACCTTTTATTCTATGAGGGAGTTCTATTATTGTGATCCTCAGACTGTAAGTAGATACTTCTTGCATTAGTCTTGCTGCTTCTTCTGCTTGCTGCTTTTTGTTTTGTTTTCTGTATTTTTGTTCTTGACCTGTCTTATGACAGATTTTTATGTTCTTGACTTGTTCACTTGTGGCCATACTTATGACCACGCCATGAACAGGAACTCATTATTATAATATTATTATTATGTAGTGTGATTTTACATACGAATTTTCGAAAAAAGCTCTCTCCTGAACACCCCTGTGCTCCTGATCGGAATTTTTCTGCATAGATCTAATTATTTTCCGTAGCTGAACAAAAAAGTTCCCCATGGCTTTGCTGTGGATTGAGCGGTTAAAAAGTACAAAATTTTTGGGGCCCCAGCTCCCTCAGGGGGGCAAATTTCTGAAAATCCTTTCTTAGTGGATGTTTTGAGGCTACCATAAACAATTGTGCAAAATTTCAAATTTTTAGGCTCAGTAGTTTGGGCTGTGGTGTGATTTCAGTCTGTCGGTGCTTAGCCTTTTATAGATATAGAGATAGGCCTAAAAGATTATTATTATAGATTATAAAATATTATTATATTATAGACTAGCAAATAACCCATGCTCCGCAAGCGTTTAATTAATTGACAAGCTGAAAACTTTGAGAGACGTAATGAATCTTGAAGAATTACAAAATAGGCCTATAACCATCCTCGGTAAATTAGGATCAATAGCCTATGCAAAATTTAAAGTTATCAGTCAAGTAAGTTAGTTCATTCGTGAATTTCCTATCCCTTACGTGTATAAGTCAGTTCTTTACTTTATTATATTATAGATAATAAAAGATTGTAAATAAATTAGATTATTAGACAAATAGATACCTATTTAGGAACTTATTGTAAAGCCGGGTTTACACCAAACAAAATGTTAATAGCTTAATCTTCATAGATTCTATTAGATTGAACAGAACTTGACAAATACATATGATCACCATGTGTATGATAAGTTATGATCAATTTAATAGAATCTAGGCTATAAGGATTAAGTTATTAGGTAACATTTTGTTAAAAACTTTGGTGTAAATGCACTTTATCAGATGGTCAAATTACTGCAAAGCTTTGATTAGGTAGGCCACTTACTTGTAATAGTGGATGCTAGATCCTTTGAAGAATTTGTTTTTACAATTGGGTGCGGCACAATATTTCACCATTATCAACAATTTCTAAAAAAAAAAATACATTCCACAAACTTTACAGTTTACTAACTCAAATTCAATATGGCAGACGACAGAACACAGAAATTGAATGGCGGCCATCAAAGGGAAGAAGGAAATCTATGTCAAACACAGCTTAGTAATGCGCATGCTGGTTGAACGGTTCCTATGATAGCGGTTATTGAGCGGAGATCGTGGAGCATAATATAGACTACGCATGAGATTTCTGTATACAGTATTATCAAAAGAATATTATAAAATTATCTAAACTCTTCCAATGATACCAGTAGGTCTATATTGCCATATAAAAGCGAAAATCCAACCCCCTCACCTACCATATCACCTTTGCAAAATCAATATACTTTTTCATGTTTCCATCATTGCTTATCTATAGAAGATAGAAGAGCTATAGTGAGGTCCACGTTATAATGACAGAGGATGAAGATAGAAGAATAGCGATGCCGATTCTCTGCATTAATTAATCATATTAATTGATCCTACCATTTCTTTGTTGATAAGATCAATGAAATTGTAAAAAATGTGTCTCAAAAAGTGAGGAGCCAGAACTCTACCAACTATTTGTGTAGTAGCTAAAAACCATCTTGTTCATTTAAGTTCAGTTTAGTTAGTAAGAATAGTAAGGGTGAAGTTGAAAGCGCTATCAATACCATGAAAGCAGGTAGATGTGAGGATGTTTATGGAATAAACACCTTGGTTGTGAAACTAGGAATGAATTATTTGAGTGATGTTTTGACTCATATTATAAACAGTTGTATATTGAGCTCCATCTTTCCAGATGCACTTAAACGTATAAAAGTGATTCCCATATTCAAAAAAGGATGCAAATCTGAGTGCAATAGTTTCAGACCTATTTCACTTGTTCCTATTATTTCCAAGGTGTTCGAAAAAGTATTGAATAAACAAATAGTTCAGTATTTTGAAGTCAATCGTCTTTTTAGTGACTGCCAATATGGCTATAGAGCAGGACTGGGAACTGTTGAAGCAACTGTTCCTCTCTTTAATTTTCTTATTGAGTCATTGGAGAAGAAAAATCCAACTGAAATAAGACTATTTGACCTCTCAAGAGCTTTTGACATAGTATCTCATGAAATTCTTTTGAACAAACTGGAGTATTATGGTTTTGAGAAGTCTGCAAGCAATCTCATACATTCTTATTTGAGCAATAGGTTGCAAAAAGTAGCTTTCAATGGTAATGAGTCTAGTTACTTGCCTGTTTCCTATGGTGTGCCACAAGGCTCTATTTTAGGCCCGATTCTGTTTATTATTTATGTAAATGACATGCCAAAAGTAATTGGACCGTCAGGTAAAGGATACCTCTTTGCTGATAATCTTGCGATTTGTGTTAGCACAAAGACCCTTTCAACTAATGACAGACCAATAAATGACATGACTCTTATGGTTGTGAACTGGTATAATGCGAACCTGTTGTGTCTAAATTCAGATAAAATTCAAAAGCTCAGTGTTTCGTATAGCAATAGTTTACATGATGGTAGCCAAAGCATAGTTAATTTTCTTGGATTTATCATAGACTCAAAATTGAAGTGGAACAGTCATATTGATAAAATGGCGAATAAGATGAGTAAAGGACTTTTTATGCTGAGAAAGTTGAGAAAAATTGTGAACTTACAGGTCTTAAGAATTGTATACTTTTCACATTTGCACAGCCATCTGTCCAATGGTACTTTAATTTGTACATTGAAAATTAATTTGTATATTAAAAATGAAGAATTCCTCCTACTTTGTGATATCAATGACAGTATTTGATCGTTCCGGTTCGCCCACATGCCTCAGCGAACAGTGTCCAGACGTGCGAATGCGAGCCCATACCACTGAACTCTATACTAACTGGAATGGACTAGCAACACAAAGAAAGTGAGGCAGCTGGTAAAGATAGGCAACCCGCATTGCTGTGGGATTCGTTATTTTGTAACACATTGGCTCTTATGGAAAAATGCATTGCACAGTTTCAATTTCTATTTTATTTCTATATTGTATGTCTTATTCCATGGAAGCGTTATTTTTCCTTTATTAAGCAGTTCATTGTTAACTTTTTGAGAGCAAAAATAATGAAATAGGTTGAATATGAATAAAGAAAAGATTTTTTTCATTTGTGACTGCAGTAGTTTTAGTATTGTCAACTTTTCACAAGCAAGGGAATAACTTTGGGCCAGATTTCAGAGAAGCGTATCATTTATTAATTTTCATTTATTTAACAAGGACAAATATAAACTGTCATGATATGATTGGGAATGAGAAAACAGGCTCATAGTCCTTATTATTCCAATCCCGAATTTTGTTTGTACACAGTCCAAAGGAGGGCTGTGTTTAATTGAAACTATTAAACACAGTCTTATGTTTATTTTGATAGGATATACTATTGTTTTTTTTTTGAAGTGACAACGTCTTATAAATTGGCTTGCCGGGTGACACTTCAAGAAACTGTGTTAAGCTCCGCGTTATGTGCTCACAATGAGAGCGAGTGAGAGCGTTCGTTTTGGTTCACGGTCGTCTGGAAAGAATAGAAGAGAATAGAATAAATTTTATTTCACTTGCTCAAAATGCAATACAATATGGATATATAGTACATAGTATATATTTATGCATTATACAATATTATTACAAAGCATTTAAAAATAAATAAATAAAAAGAATATAATACATAACTAGCATATTACCTATTTGTTTATAAATAATGAACTGTAAATTTCAAAATTTAAAGGGAATTTTGTATTATGACTAAATGAACATAAAATATATCTTTTCGAAAATACAAATATATTATATTAATTGACATTGTACAACCAAAAAATAATGTATAATATGCATATTGATGCAAGTGGAATAAATACTAGCTTGCAAAGTGAGAGAAATATCACTTGAGTGCAAGCAGGAGTCGTTTGGTTCTTCAAGCGCACACACACACACGCACACACACACATTCACACATTAAAAAATTATAAATGCCTAATAGGACTCGAATTTTGAGATACAAAATTATTCAAAGGGTGTATAATCATGTTCAATGCAGCACAATAAACCATTCCTCAACATCATTTGAATGAACTTCGAAAAGCCAAGGCTTTAGTTTTGATTAAAATTTTTTGAAGGTTCTCAAATTTTTAATTTCTGCTGGCAGAATATTGTAGAACTTTGGCCCAAGAAATAGAAAGCACTTCTGAAAAAGAGTACAGCTTGCTTTAGGGCATCTCACCAATCCCAGAGTTATCTGCCACGTTTGCTGAGAATGATTACCCTCAACCATGGGCTGACCATAGCTTCCACTCATCCTGTAGAATAGAGCTAGGACCTTGAAGACGTACATATGTCTGAGAGGCGATGCATATATCCGTCTGAAGAAAGGGAAAGAATGGGTTTGTCTGTGAACTCCAAATATAACTCGAACTGCTGCTTTTTGTAATGTAATTATTGATTTGAAGTGAGAAATGTAAGTTGAAGCCCAGCATGCTATCCCATAATCCAATTTGGAGTTAAGGAAAGCAAAGTATAGTTGACGCAAGATATTTGGGGAAAGGAATTGCCTTAGATTATAGAAAACTCTTAACAAGTAGAATAGATGCTTCCTTGGACCCAGAACATGGATATTCCATGACAATTTATCATCTACAACCAACCCAAGATATCTTATAGACTGATTTCTTTCTACAACAGTGCAGTTACACTGCATCCTATTGCAGTCAATTTCATGATAGAAAATAGGGACATTCAAAATGAGTGGTGATGACAAAGAAAAAGTTAAGTAATTTGCTTTTGCAGCATTTAGTGTTAACTTATTGTAATTAAACCAAAGGCGGATCAAGATCTTGCTGCATCATCATTTGCAGTTCTTCAACATTTTTAGATGAGTAAGAGAATGCAGTGTCATTAGCAAAAGACGTTGCAATGCCATTGAACTTGTAAGAGAATAGGTCATTAATGTACACAAGAAATAGTAGGGGTCCAAGAACAGATCCTTGGGGCACACCATTGCTAATACTAAGAATGTTAATCCAATGGAAACATAGTGCTGCCTATTTTCAAGGTATGATTTCATCCATTCTGAAGCCCGGCCACAGATACCAGCAGTATTTAGTTTTTTTAAGTAGAATAGAATGGTCAACCGTATCAAATGCCTTCTTTATGTCAAGGAATAGTCCAGAAACCTTTACATTTCTTGCATTCAATCCCGAATAAATCTGTTAAATGAAGTTATATAATGCCATTTCCGTACTCAAACCCTCCTGAAATCCAAACTGACTCTTATAAAAAAAGTTATTACTCTTCAAAAAGTGAAAAATTCTCCTTCTCACAATCTTCTCAAATATTTTTGAGAACACAGACAAAAGAGATATTGGTCTGTAATTTGAAGGATCCGAACGACTCCCACTCTTAAATATAGGAATCACCTTGGCAATCTTCAAGGGATCAGGGAGAATACCTGTATATATACTTGCATTGAAGATATCATATAGAACTGAAACCAATGGAACGGCAATTTTTTTTAAAAGATGTGAGGAGATACAATCAGGACCAGGAGACTTACCATCCTTCAAAGAATTTATTTCAGTAAGGATCTCATGGGAATCTATTGATCTTATGAAAATAGTATTATAGACATTCTCTGATTTGAAACAAGCTTTGTAATTATCTATAGTATTTTGAGTCGATGGACTCATTGAAGAGATTAGTCTGGTAGGAACTCCAATGAAGTAATTATTGAAAGAGTCAGCTACTATTTGCTCATCAGATATTACTGCATCATCTATTTTCAATTCAATAGTCTGATTCTTCTTTGTGGTCTGTCCACATGAGTTATTTATTTCCCTCCATTGGTTTTTTACAGATAGGTCTTTCAAATTCGAATAGTACTTTGTTTTCTCTAGTTTGATCCATGTTTTTATATTATTTTTCAAAGCAATATACGAATTTTTGAGCCTATTATTATTAGGATTCCTAGCTAGTGCCTTGAAAATCTTATCACGATTTTTTATTGCTATACATAAACCGTCTGTCATCCAAGGTTTGAGCTTTTTAAGTCAGGTATGACTCTGACTTAATACCACTGTGCGTTTGGACTGGTTCAAATAGTTCTTTAATACATCTAAAAATAAAGTTGTATTGATCTGAAGAAGATATGATCTATGCATGTTGAGCTTGACAAAGTCACTCTGGTGTCTATATCAATAAGCAATTTATATCCATTACTACTCATAATTTCCAGATATTTGAGCGTATTACTATTATTCATATCATTTATATTGATATTGAGGTCGCCTATTATCAAAGAATCCGAGTCACGATGTTGCTCCAAGAAAGCAACAAGGCCACTCAAGAATTGACTGATCTCAACTCCATGCCATCTATATAAGCAAAGAATACTAAATTTATAATTCAAAAGTTCACACTCTAAGAAAATGGAGTCAGATCCATCAATAATTATACTATCAATTTTAGAGCATCGAAGGCCACTCTCCACTGAAACATAAACCATTATACCTGATGCTGCAGTAAAATCACTACCAGCATGGAAACTCTCATAGCCTTCAATATTAAATAATCGATGATCATGACAAGATTGAAGCTAAGTCTCAGACAAAACGATGATTGATGGTAACTTCTTCCAAGAATTAATATAAGTGATAAAATCGTCGAAATTTCTATTTATACTGTGTATATTCTGATGCACTATGGTTCTATTACCATCTTCTGCTAAGGAGGATGAATTTATTTCATCTATACCTAAAATATAACTACAGCTACTGGTACCTTCCATTATGAACAAAAGTACATTTTATAATACTATTACCAACATTCATACAAAACACATTCACACATGAACCAACTAAATAAGAAACAAACTTATTAAAGTAAATAAGAGTATTGGGGAAAATGAAAAGAAAATACTCAAAACTGAGTGATAGGGAAACCAACATAGTGAAAAGTAAATAGTGAGAATCCGTCGCTATCTGTACAATTTAGAAGGATGGAATCCATTACCTTTATTACTCTTTAATTCACGAAACAAAAAAAAAATTATCCTACAATACAACTTGTCAAAATCTATCATATTCAAATTGATGCAAAAAAAGCTTAATACTAGAAAAAAGTAAATAAAATTAAAAAATATAAACTTATTGGGGTACTGTACATAATCATATACATGATAGGACTCTTTATTGTGTATATATTCATATTTTCTATACTGCTTTTAATCAATGCCTATATAGGTAGCTATCATAATATGAAGCTGTCATCAATCACTACCGAAAATATTATTAAATCACCGTAAAGATTATAAAATCAATATAAATATGAAAAATTCACCAATTTTTATAGAATTTATTGAACTATTACTCAATTTTATATGAACGCTACAAAGCTTAATGATGAAAAAGTATAGCAGAATCAATACCAGCAATAGTTATCATTATAAAGAAGAGGCTAATTGAAACTCAAGATAACCTTCTAAATGTTTCATGTGGAAATCGACAGAAAATTATATTCATATTTTTAAAAAAATGCTTAAATTTACAGCTTAGCTAGCATAAGATGGTAATTACTAGGTAATACTTCAAATCTGCCAAGATCAATATTTTGTTAGTATTTTAGGTTATTCAACAAGCTTAAAGTCTGTGATATTTTGAATGACAACAGCTTTTGAGGAATCATCTTTACGAATCAGCACAGTACCGTTTCTGAACCAGATATACTTGAAAACACTTTGTTTTTGAAGTTCTTTACCCCTCTTGAATATTTGTAGATTATGTGGAGACATGGACTCATTGACATAAACAACTTGAGAATTACCCTCCCATCCAATATCCTTCAAAAATATATTTCCATTCTTCATTTTTTGTTGCAAAACCATTGGTTTGTCCAAGTTCTTATTAAACTTAACTATAATGTGAGGCAGAAACTTTTTATTTCTGTTAGACAGTCTGTGGCAATTATCTATCATATCTGGTTTAAAGTTGAACTGAATAGTCTTAGAAACTCTCGATAGCAAGTCAAAGATGTTCTCATTGCTGACATATGGCACGCCTACAAAATTCACAGAGTTTTTCCTACTATACTGTTGAGACTGAGCAAGATCGGATTTTACTTTCAATAGTTCATTTTTCAATAAAATAATATCGTTGGAGGCTGTAGTAATGCTATTAGTACAAGTGTTTATTAATTTCTGATGCTTCAAAATAGAGTTTTTATTTTCACTACAAAGTGTAAAGCAACTTAGATCAATTGATCTAATCATTTCTTCCTGTGTCGTTCAAACAGTTTCAACATCGGTTTTGATCGTCTTCAATTCACTTAGAATCATATCTAGCTTATCGGGTTGAGAACCGCTATCAGTTTGTTGATCAGCCTGCCTACCTTTATCTTCTTCAGTATCACAGTCAGCAGCTCCTTTCTTCTTAGCCCCAGCCCTTGAAAGCATGTTTTAACCAAACTCCGAACACTCTGAATTACAATATAATTGACACTAAAATCACTATAACTCCACTGCTCCACACTATATAGAGTGAGAAACTTCAAAAAATGTTAGCTAGTATCTCACTTGAGACTCATACCAAAGACAGTTGATTTAGCTTTTAGTAAATTAAAGATATTTGATGAAAACGACAGAGCTTCTCACTATCACATCCTCTCTATCCAAGCATTCTGACCAGACTGAAGAGCACGAATAGGAGCAGTCCCCAACAGCACAATGGGCTTGCTGGGAACTCGTTCCAAGTCCATTTGCACAAGTCCCGAAGCTTGTTTTAAACTCAGGGACACAAGTCTATAGGCTTGGTTTCGACTTGGTTTAGAGACCGAAGTTGGCACTTGTTTGACTTGTTCTAAGTTTGGCTCCCCAAGCCTAACCCAAGTCCCAACACCAAACCCACCGTGAACTCATGTGCACAAGCCCACTCTAGGCTCACTCTGATAGGCTTGTTTTCGACTTGGTTTAGAGACCGAACACAAACCCACCGTGAACTCATGTGCACAAGCCCACTCTAGGCTCACTCTGATAGACTTACTCTGAACTTGCTATAATCCAAGGTTTTTGGTTTAGCCCTCAACAATTTTCAAATTATAGGCCTATTATCTCTTGTAAAAGAGTGAAACAAGCATTATTTGTTGGTGACTATAATGAATTTGTCTTTGTTGTTAAATAATTTAATTCAAGAGTTAAACTATAATTTTCATACAAATCAATTGCTATCATGATCAGATGATAATAATAATATTCATTAGTATTAATAAAAGAATAGTTGAACACTTTAATTAAATTTATTCAACTACAAAGACAAATTCATTAGTCATCAACAAAAATAATGCTTGTATTCACCTTTCCTCACAAGAGATAAGAAATAAAAATATATATAATTTATAATAAAAACTCTTCACTCACATGGGCTACTTTTAAAAATTAATAAAAACAATACAAAAATCTTGTAGTACCCTTTATTTTTCAAAAACTTTAAAATAGGTCAACACTACAAAATTTTTGTATTGTTTTTAATCATTTATAATATATAAAATCAAAAGCATTTTTTCTGTCTTTGCCAATAATGATTAAAAAACATCAAAGTGACTTATACTAGTGCCTAAAACCCTCTCATACATGTAAAAAACTTCAGCAGACTAGAGTTAAATAAGTTACAGCAGTTCTTGTGTGAAAGACGGACAAAAGTGTGTTGTACACCGTTACCAACCAACAAATAGAAGGACAGAAATTCAGATAAAGCTTTGATTCAGATACTTTGACCTATAAAACATGAATATAACCAAAATATTCATTATTCTAAGCAACGAACAACCAAAACTCTATTTTAATTACCGTATTATATTTAATACTGTATAGAAGCTGTTTCATAACATTTATTTTCCATTCATATTTCAGCCCACCTTGTTATATGAAAGAATTCATGTTTTCATTATGAATAGGTACTGATAGATTTACAAGATTAAAATAAAGACTAAATATTACCATTTTTGAGTGATAAGAAATATGACCTAATTTATATAGATTAGAAAATATCTGTTAGGTTAAAAAACAAGACGTTCACATTTCAAGATGATTTTATTTATTAACTGGCAGGTCGCTCAAATTACAGTGCTGCAGCAAATTACAGTTTTGTAGATACAGTTTTCAAAGCACAGAAACGAATATTGAACAAGGACAATCGTTTCCCAACTAGTGAATTGTTGATTGAAAACAAAGTCCTTAGTGACAGACAATTGTATGCTTTAGTCTTACTCATTTATACAAGGGAAAATACAAATTCCACTATCTTAATAGCTCATAATCATGACTGGAATAAGAAACCTAGATTTTCTTAATATAGCCTACCTAGAATGAATATCATACAGCGTTTGGACAGAGATTGGTGGAATATTTAGATCCAAGAATACACAACAGAATTCCGTAGCAGGCCAAAGAAGAAGGGAACATAAATAAATTTAAGCAAATGATGAGGAATTGGTTGCATGAAATTGGGATATATCGCAGCGAGGAGCTAATAGTTGGTAGTAGGCCTATATAAGAAAAATACTGTATATCAATAATAATATTAGTAACATTATAGTAGTTGGTATTGAGTAATGTTAATACAAGCAAAGGCTTCTCTAGTGATGAATATCCTTCCTCTTCTTCATTTTTGTCATTTTCGTTTGGAAACTCGCCCACTTCAGAACATCTGTAAAAATACGTACAATATATGCATAAGACTATGGAAATTATGAACATTATAAAGTAACAAATCAAATGAAAATGTTATATACTTCATAGCCATGTTTGGAGAAGGCT
Source organism: Nilaparvata lugens (assembly GCF_014356525.2). Lineage (NCBI taxonomy): Eukaryota > Metazoa > Arthropoda > Insecta > Hemiptera > Delphacidae > Nilaparvata > Nilaparvata lugens. The sequence continues at coordinate 37,328,778 of NC_052509.1, forward strand.
CAAGGTACAGTGATTATATTAAGAGTGACTATCTGTAACCAACCCTATTTGAGTAATCTCAAATAAGACTGCCTAACAAGTAGGAAGCAATGCTGGTCATGAGGGCCAGTGAATATTTTGGCAATCCTGGTTGAAATAAAATTTAAGCCAAGTCCGATTGAATCTTATATTTTCAACATTAAAAATCAATTTCATTTCTGAAGTTACAAAATATTCAGTTTACAAGTTTTGATTATTAAATCTATGTTAGTAACCCGGTAGGCCTACAACTGAAGCTTCAGTGTGATGTGGAATCGTAGATAAGCGACGATTAACGAAGTTTGAAACTCATAAAATTCGATGGACTTGGTTGAATTAGAAGCCGAATTGTAAAACAAGTGTTCTGCTTACCCCACTTCGAATTGTAAATGGAAATTTAACTTTCATACTGTACTTGAATTCCAAAATTTGGAATTTGCTTGAGTTTATGGAAAATGTTTAGTCTCCATCATCCTGTATTTATCCTGGTATTATATTTGTCCGGTCATTCAAAATTAATGGTAAAATAAAAAAAACCTGTTTGGAACAAAAGAAATAGAATAAAATCTAATAGATACAAGCATCATGTTGATGTTAACCAGAGTGGTTAACATGCAATGTTGGACAGGTTAATTACAGGATACATTCTGTAGAAACATGGTACCGTAAGAACAGCGGTAATAAAATATTATTATGACAAATCTCAAATAATTTAATAATAATAAATCTCAGAGGAATACGGTAAAATTAGTAAGCAAAATAGTTCAGATGAATAAAATAACAAAAGGAAATTATAAAATATCAGAAGGCTTAAATCAGTTACACATGGAGGGATAAAGTTGATTCAAATTCTAACAGCTTCTTTACGTTATTTGATAAATTTCAAAATAGGATGTAATCAAATTTATATTGAATTTATAGATGATAAAGAATTAATTAATGAAAAAACTAGGCAAATATGAGATTTTCGATAGAATAGCAGAATAACCTACAACATAGAGACAGTTACAAGTATAACTTACCCAACTGGGGTTATTCAAATATAAAATTCAATCAGGCATTGTAGATTTACATTTATGCTACTTTAGCATAATTTAAAAGAAAATTTTGTAGTAAAAATTTAGATATTTCATAATTCAAATCACATGCTACATTTTGAGATGCCACAGCTAGGCCTTTTAGAACAAGAAGAAGAGGAAATCGCTGGCTGGTCAACCGACAAGGCTTCGTCCAGTTGTACCAATCCAACAAATCAAAATTATTAACTAGAAATTTAATAAATGGATATTCAAAGTTATGTCCAAATAAGGAGAAAATAAAATAAATAAAATAAAATTAAGTAATTAATAATTTTTGGTACAAACCTCCACAACTGGGGGTATTTAATTTAGGAACCAAATTGTACCAGAAATTTATTCAAGATAGAAGTTAAATAAATAGAAAAGGAGAGTAATTGGTCGGCCGCCCAAAGAAAATGAAAAGTAGAGGGAAGAGAAAGGGAAAGAAGAGAGATCATTGTCAATTGATCAGGTCGACAAGGCTCAAAGAAGAAAATAAAATCTACAAGCATTGGACAAAACTTCAAAAATCCAAATTACCAAAGAGAAAAGCAAGAGTTAGCATGAGTTACCGAGAGAAAACTGAGCAATGAGTTTAGTGAGCAAATAACACATTATCAAAATAACATATACAACTAAATTGATACACTGTAACTTACTTAGTTACGAAGCAATAATAATTACAATTCTTAAATATACAGTACATTCTTCATCATACCATGTTACAAGAAATCAAGTGACACAATAATTGTGCAGAATCACAAGTTTCCAAAGAACACAACAAAATTTTACACAAATAGAATAGTTACAAGAGTAACTACCACAAACATATGGGTGCGTCCACCACATATGTGTATTACAATAAAAAAATCTCATTATGAGAAAAGTCTACTTAAGGATTATTTCCCATTTTAAGTTGACTCACATGTGCTCGTCGCACAATTTTTGTCCATCGGTTGAAAATAATTTCACACTGACTGGACTAATCCATTCTTTTATCAAATAAGGTCCAGAATACCTGGGAAGTAATTTGGCAGTAATCTGATTACATGCTTTACTAACAGGATTTGATTTTAGGAAAACAATATCACCTATCTTATATGGAATTGGATTTCTATACATATCATACCTCTTTTTACTGGAATTATGAGACTTCAATAAGTTATGATAAGCATCTTTCCATATTTTGTTAGTATCTTTAACAAACTTCGTTGGTAGTATATCATCAATTTTCCAAATATTGTTTATAGGATTATTAACCTTATGACGAAACATCAGTTCATGAGGAGAAAACTTGCTACTCTCATGGAAAGCACTATTGAATGCTAAGGGAAGCCACTGTAGAGTTAAATCCCATTTATTCTGTTTGTCATGATTAAAGCTAATAAGACAAGATTTTAAATTACGATGTATTCTTTCTACTTGGTTAGGTTTAGGATTATATTCTGTTTGAGTTATATGCAAAATTCCCTTTTGGAAACAAAAGTTTTTAAAGAAATTTGATTTAAATTGAGGACCGTTATCAGAAACTACATATTTAGGGACACCAAAGTTTACAAATATTTTCTGAAGCTCCTTACATAAAGACTCAGAGGTTGCTTTTCGTAATGGAAGTAGCCATGAATACTTAGTGAAAGCATCCATACAGGAGAATATCATGGTGTTACCACTTGTTGTCCTTGGTAATGGCCCTACAAAGTCCAAGAACATTTTTTCCATTGGTTGTGAAGCAATAGATGAACAAAGATAACCATAATTAGTTTTTTGTGCTGGCTTACTCAATGAACATAACTTGCAGGACTTGATGAAAGCAACTAGATCTTTAGAAATACCCTTCCAAATAAATTTTTGTTTTATTTTGTTTAGTGTTTTCAGAAAACCAGAGTGACCGCCATAAGTAGTTTCATGATAATATTTGAAAATCATGGGCTTCAAAATACTAGGAAGAACAATCTTGGGTTCCTGATTATTTCTGCTATTATAAAGAAGTACCCCTTTAGAAATAGAATATGGAAAAATATCTTCTCCAGATTCCTTCTTATTCATTATCTCTATTATGAACGGATCCTTTTTTTGATAATCAGAAATCTCAGTAAAACATAGTGGAAAGTCAGATAGAGCAACGTTACACAAAGCAGGAGAATCAAGACTTTCAAATTCATTAGGAGAAACATTATCAGTAGATTCCTTATCAGGATTTTCATCAAACATCCTACTTAGATAATCAGCAATCACATTATCAGTACCCTTGATATGTTTGACATCGAACTGGAAAGAACTTATTCTAAGAATCCACCGGCCTATCCTTCCTAATGGCTTGGGATTCTTAAGTACCCATTGCAGAGCACTATTGTCAGTATGTAAAGTAAATTTCGTATGCTCTAAGAAATATCTGAACTTTTCAATACCAAATAACACAGCAAGTGCCTCTTTTTCATACGCCGAATATTTCCTTTCTAAAGTGGATAATGTTCTGGATGCAAATGCTATTGGGGCAAGAGTACCGTCATAATCCTGACTCAAGACACAGCCAATACCTACACTAGATGCATCTGTTTCCAGAACAAATCTACGATTAAAATCGGCAATTTTTAAAACAGGAGGCTGGGTAATTATCATTTTCAATTTGTCAAATGCTTGCTGGCATTCAGTACTCCAAATGAATTTTACATCTTTCTTTCGAAGTGCATTTAATGGGGCTGCAATGGTTGCCAGGTCGGGAATGAATTTATGGTAAAAATTTAACAAACCAATGAATCTCTGAATGTCTTTCACCCTTTTCGGTACAGGACTGTTTACAATGGCCTTAGTTCTATCAGGGTCGATGCTAATAGAGTTGTGAGAGACAATGTGTCCAAGAAAAGATATTTTTGGAACACAAAATGACACTTTGGTAGGATTAACAGTTAGACCTGCACTACGAAGACGGTTGAATACCTCTCTCAGTACTTCTAAGTGGGATTCAAGAGTTTCAGTGTATACAATTAAATCATCAAGATAGAAATAAACGTTTTTAAATCTAAGGTCACCAAATATTTTCTCCATTAGGCTGGAAAGTACTTGAGCTCCAGAAGAAATTCCATTTGGAATTCTTTTATATTGGTAAAGTGCAAAAGGAGTAATGAAAGCAGTTAACTTTTTAGAACGTTCGGTAAGAGCAATCTGTCCATAAGCATTATTCAAATCAAGAGTAGAGAAGTACTTGGCTTTCGAAAAATGATGAAAGGATGTATTTAGATTTCCAATTGGTGCAGAAATTAATTCAATATTTTGATTTAGACGCCTATAATCTACTACCAGTCTGAAATCTTTCTCTTCAGTGGGATTTTCAGTTTTTGGTACAAGAAAACAAGGGCTGCTATACTGAGAGTCAGAGTTTTCAATAACTCCATCATCCAATAATTTCTGAATTTTACTTCTCATAACCTGAGTTTTGAAAGGAGTAAGAGGGAAAGGTTGACATCTAACAATTTTATTTGAAGTCAGTTTGATATCATACTGTACTAAATCAGTACTCCCTACTCTACTGGTCAATACATCAGGAAAGTCAGCAATGATTTTGTTCACCCTTTTCAATTCAAAATCAGAAAGATGAGAAACATCTCCAGGAATAATTTTTTGAATAACATTACTAACCGAGAAATTTCTTTTATTAGCATTGTTGTTTGCATCACGAATTAAAGGAAATGTAGTACTAGGGTTGAAGCAAAAGAAGTATCGATTATTAGGTAAATCAATAATCATATCTGACATTTTTATAAAATTAGCACCAAGTATTATCTTGACTGGCAAATCACTACTCAAAAGGAATTCAAACTTCCAAGTCATATGTTGCAATCTGATTTTCATAATACAAGCCTTTTTTATAGTCATATCAGAAGAATTAGCAGCAGAACAAATCAGGTTTTTATTGAATACATTGAAATCCACCTCATTACTTTTAGTCAACTCATGAAATAAGTTGTATGAAAGAAAGGAGTAAGAGGAACCAGTATCAATCAAAGCAGACTGAGTTATTTTGCTATTTCCAAAGCTAACAGGAATAAAAGGCAGATTATTATTAGAATTGATAACGCCACAAAGTCCTTTTTTAATCTTTCCTAATTGGTTTTTGTGAGTATAATTCTTTTTTATTTTTAGACTTGCATTAGAAATCAGGTGTTGTCTTTTGGAAAACCGCGCCGCTCGTTTTTTGAATAACAATTACGAGAGATGTGACCTTTCTGATTGCATGTGTAGCATACACTATCATTCCTACGGTTGAAATTATTTTTATTGGGATTTTTATTATTAGAATTGCCAAAAGCATGATTTTGAACAGAAGTATTATTGTACAAATGCATTCTTTCATTATCAATGAAGGCAATATTTTGAGAATGAACTGCAAGCATATTTAGGTCATTGAATGATTCAGGTTTTTTCATGAATACTAACCTACTTCTCTCTTGAGGATTAAGACCAGATATGATTGTACTTACAATTTCAGCTTCACTCTCATCCAATAATAATAATTTCGCTGCTTCTTTGATACTTGTCACGTATGATGATAGGGCTTCACAAGGTCCTTGCAATCTATCAAATTTATCTCTCTTAATTGTTGAGAGAAGACGCTGAGGGATAAAATATTTCAACAAGTCAAGGTGAAATTGTTTGAAGCTAGCATTAGAATTCAAAGAGTACAATATTTTATCACCTAGAGGTCCAGTTGTATAAGGAACAAGAATTTGCAATAGGCTTGTGTCAGACATAACTGATAAATCATGAATTTTTATAGCAGCTTCCAAGAATTTCAATAAGCTATCAATATTTAATCCATCACAAGGCTGAAGATTTTTCAAGAAGCTTTCTACAGGATTTCTCAATTTATTGTAGAAACTTGAATCAATTTCCAAAGTTGGTCTAGGGATCAAATTATTAACTTGATAACCATGATTGAGTTTTGATGGACCAATATTTTCAAATTCAGTTGTAGACTCACCACTTGTACCAGGTTCACACAATGAAACAGCACAAGTATCCTTTGAACTAGTTCCTAAATTTTTATTAATTACAACTTTAGATTGACTAGGAAAAGGTTCCAGTAAAGCAGCTGGATTCGGTGATGGTGGTCTAGATGGAGCAATCAAGCTTTGTAGTTCAATAATTCTATTATAACAATCAATAAAATGTTTTGCAAAATTCGAAAGCTCATCCAAATTTTCAGTTAAGACAAGAGTTTCTTCACTCTCCGTTTGTAAAAATACAATAATTTGTTTCATCCTATTTAAATAATGCATAAATATTGACTCAATTTTTACTACATTAGCTCTGATTACAGTTCTGTAATATCCAGTTTGTACACCATTTTGTACAGTGTCAATAAGTTCCATTACTTTTGGAAGTTTTTCTCTAAGACAATTGACTGACTCATTATAACTTGACAAATTATGAATAATTTGATTGGTACTATTACCTGCTAATGAACGATAGCTAGATCTAAGATTACTCACATTGCATGACTCAAGACTTGACAAGTCTTCTCCCAAGGTCATGAGTTCAAAAACAAGGTTAGGTTTCACAAGATAATCAGGAATAATTTTCTGAGTTAAAAATTTACTCAGATCAATTTCATCAGAAATAGTCTGATTTAGTTTTTCCATGATTACAAAATCGATGGTTATAGCAAGTGAAACAATTCAATACGGTACAAAATACAAATCATGAAAATAATTGCTCAGTACTAAGCTCTCTCTCAGTAACCATACAAAATAAATTATACTTCAATTTCAACCAAGATTTCCATATAAATTAAAAGGCAGAACCACGCTCCGCTACCAATTGTAACCAACCCTATTTGAGTAATCTCAAATAAGACTGCCTAACAAGTAGGAAGCAATGCTGGTCATGAGGGCCAGTGAATATTTTGGCAATCCTGGTTGAAATAAAATTTAAGCCAAGTCTGATTGAATCTTATATTTTCAACATTAAAAATCAATTTCATTTCTGAAGTTACAAAATATTCAGTTTACAAGTTTTGATTATTAAATCTATGTTAGTAACCCGGTAGGCCTACAACTGAAGCTTCAGTGTGATGTGGAATCGTAGATAAGCGACGATTAACGAAGTTTGAAACTCATAAAATTCGATGGACTTGGTTGAATTAGAAGCCGAATTGTAAAACAAGTGTTCTGCTTACCCCACTTCGAATTGTAAATGGAAATTTAACTTTCATACTGTACTTGAATTCCAAAATTTGGAATTTGCTTGAGTTTATGGAAAATGTTTAGTCTCCTTCATCCTGTATTTATCCTGGTATTATATTTGTCCGGTCATTCAAAATTAATGGTAAAATAAAAAAAACCTGTTTGGAACAAAAGAAATAGAATAAAATCTAATAGATACAAGCATCATGTTGATGTTAACCAGAGTGGTTAACATGCAATGTTGGACAGGTTAATTACAGGATACATTCTGTAGAAACATGGTACCGTAAGAACAGCGGTAATAAAATATTATTATGACAAATCTCAAATAATTTAATAATAATAAATCTCAGAGGAATACGGTAAAATTAGTAAGCAAAATAGTTCAGATGAATAAAATAACAAAAGGAAATTATAAAATATCAGAAGGCTTAAATCAGTTACACATGGAGGGATAAAGTTGATTCAAATTCTAACAGCTTCTTTACGTTATTTGATAAATTTCAAAATAGGATGTAATCAAATTTATATTGAATTTATAGATGATAAAGAATTAATTAATGAAAAAACTAGGCAAATATGAGATTTTCGATAGAATAGCAGAATAACCTACAACATAGAGACAGTTACAAGTATAACTTACCCAACTGGGGTTATTCAAATGTAAAATTCAATAACACTCTGGGCGTAATTTTGTGTTCTACAATCTGAGACTAGGTAAAGCGCTCTATCTCATGTAGATTCCCAGGTACACCTGACAACAATGCTCCTTGTATAGTGAAAAACACCTCATTTTCAGCTTCTACCAACATCACCATCTATATTGTCCTCACAGTGATATTTTGCACAATGATATAAATTTATTCATGAGACTATGTTATATAGGATTCACCCGTTAGATGCACTTCATTTTAGTATTTCCTAGTGGAAAGGCGCGCTTAAGTACTGCCGTGCTACCAATTTTTCCTTAAATCGGTTGGAATAGCATTTAACACCTATTAACCTAAGGATAGTTGTCGGCTCCAATGTAATAGATTCTTGATAAATTATGAATGGATCTATTGCCTATGAATGAGAAATCCAGTTTTCAGAGCAAATGAACTTATAATCTTCAGATGAATTTATACAAATACACAAAGAACTATATCTTATAAGCCTAATTATTAGAGTTACTACGAACTAAAATACTTATCTAGTTTACAGTTGAAAAACAGTGGCTATTGGCTTGAATACACAAATAGCAATATACGAACAAAATAGAACACTATAAATTTTTTAAAACTCAATTTAAAACATTAATAAATGAAAATGATTCAGAGCAAAATTTTACAACACACGTAGCCAGCCATTTTTCTAGAGAAGAAAGAAGCCACCGGAAAAAACTACAAGTCAGAACAAAGCCTGGGTCGGTGTCGATTTTACAGACACGTCACCAAAAAATTATAACTTACAAGTTTAGAATTCACATCCTACATCTGTTCTCAATAAAACTTTATTTTGAAACTGTTATTTTAATTTTTCATATATATTCTCTATTTAAATAAACTATTTATTCTATTAATTCTGCTAACCAAGCCTCGGTGACACCATGGAACAATGCAACAATCATTTACGATAAAAAAATTCTCCGTCGAAAAGTTTGTCCGTCTATTGATGACTCTGATATTTACTATAAAGTTCCATAGATCTTGAATTGAAGACTCGATTCCAATGTGAGAAAAAATGTAATATTACAAATACCCCCCTCTTGACATAAAAAAATTTTACTGTTTGAAAATTTAAAGAAAAAAAAATTAATTGACCCTAATGAAAATTGTTGAAATTTAAATTCGAGAACAGTAACAATTTTTTCTAGAAAAACATTACATGTCATCCAATAATATTGAAAATTATTATAAAAATTCATCAATAGCGTTTGTTATATGTTTCCAAACAATATTTCAAAATATAGAATATCAATATTACTTTTGATTTAGCTTTATAATTTAAAGGAAAATATCTCAACAGAAAGTTTAATATGTAAAGAATAGTTTTTTGAAATTGCACATAAATTTAATAGATAGAAAAATTCAATTTTTATTGCATAAAAAAATTTAGTATGTTGAATGAAAATTGTATTATTATTATTTATTTATTTATTTACTTTTTTTTTTTTTTTAAATGAATTGATGAATTGTTACATTTAATTTTCACACAAAATTTCAATAAATCAAAAAATGTTCATTTCTTTCACTACTGACGCCGTTGATTTTATTGATGCACATTTTTGAAAACAGTCCGTTAAGGCACTCAGTATGATTTTCAGTTAAGTGTGACTTCAATGTGATGACGTTAGTGTTGGGCTGATCTGGATGCACGTAGTGTTGGGCTGATACTTGTAGTCGACTGATGCATATCAAACTCGATACAGGTGACATCTCAGTTAGCATTGCCTCATGCTTGTAGTAGACGGCTGCATACCAAACTCGATACAGAGTCACGTAAATTTTGTATCATATAATTATACAATGTACATTTCAGGCTTGAAATGACAATGTAATTCGTTTTTTGGAAAAGAGATAGACGCTGCATACAGGATTAATTTAGGTGAGGATTAATTTAGGTAAGGTTTGGTTTTTTGATACTTTCAGTGTTCAAGGTTTAGAGTTCTGCATACAGGAATAATTTAGGAGAGGATTTTTGAATCAATTCTTTCATGATACTGTGACTGTTATTCTGAATTCAAAGTTGTGAATGTGAACATGGATGGCAATTACCTCCAGGTAATGTAGTAGTGTTGAAGTTTGAGATACAAAGTCAGCAATAAGCGTTGGCATTGTTATTGGCGTATGCTTTGGTGTCGGCATTGATTTTGGCATCAGCATTGGCGCAGGCATAGGCATTGGTATCAGCATTGGCGCAGATATTGGCATTGGCGCAGGCATCGGCGTTGATTTTGGTGTTGGCATCAGCATTGGCGCAGGCATTAGCATAGCTATTGGCATTGGCATCAGCATTGGCGCAGATTTTGGCATTGGCGCAGGCATTGGCGTAGCTTTTGGCATTGGCGCAGGCATTGACATCAGCACAGGCATCGGCGTAGATTTTGGCATTTTGGCGTAGTTATTAGTGTTGATATTGGCGTAGTTATTAGTGTAGGCATCAGCATTGATTTTGGCGTAGTTATTGGTGTTGATATTGGTGTTGACATTGGCATAGTTATTGGCGTTGGCATCAGCATTGGCGCAGATTTTGGCATTGGCGCAGGCATTGGCGTAGCTATTGGCATTGGTGCAGGCATTGGCATCAGCACAGGCATCGGCGTAGATTTTGGCATTTTGGCGTAGTTATTGGCGTTGACATTGGCGTAGTTATTAGTGTAGGCATCAGCATAGATATTGGCGTAGTTATTGGTGTAGATATTGGCGTAGATATTGGCGTAGTTATGTCACACTAGTTCGAAAATCACCCAAATGTTCTTAACACTCTTCATGGCGTTCACTTGTTGCTGATTTCGAGATTCACATGATAACTATTTCAATGTTAATGTCTGTGCTGTACCTGTTATCTTAAAATGCTTATAAACTAAGAAGAAAATCTTGATTAGGCTATCAATACAATCTAATACACATGAAAATTATTTTTAAATATATATGAAATTGAAATTTGTTAACATCCTATTATACAGTCAGCAATACATAAATGTGAAATATGGACATATCAATTACAAATTTTCACTATAAAAAAAAATTTCATTTCCATCTATTCACTGTTCAAATATCAAAATTTAATCCATTCTTCAAAATAGAAATAGAATTTCATAACACCCTGTATCATTATCAAAATTGTAAAAAACATCAGATCATCACAACAAAAATTAATTTCAATATATATTTCAATAATTTCAGACACTTGATCTTCTATTCACAATCATTTCATAATATATCTGCATTTCATTATCATTTAGTATAACATTTCATTATAGCAAGTTCATTTCACATTTATGATTCATCATTCAGGGTTTCAAAATTATTTAGTTTTAATTTTGTTCAAAAATTGTATAAAAAGCAAATTATTTAATATTATTAATCATCGTTTGTCGGATACTATAGTTTATTTCGACTTTTCAATGTTCTGAACACAAGCTACATTTCATGACAAAACTTTACTATCAATCATTAAACAAGAAATCATTCAAAACATCAATAATATTTTGCTTCAAAGGCAAACAATATTCATAAGTAATCTGCATCTATGGCAATCAACATTATTAATCATTATTTTTGCATCTATGGCAATCAACATAAGTAATCAACACAAAAAATATTATCTCATTACTGCCTCTCTAAGTCATAACCTCTGTTATTCCTTCTTTAGGCAATAATGGGTTTCCATCTCAAAAAACAATCACATACCAGCAAAATTCTAATCAACAAACCCCACTAAAATTTCTACATACACTCCAGCATCCATTTCAAACGATAATCAATCATATCAAAATTTATAGAACAAACAGTTTTAAAATTTTAAAAAAAATATCAATTACAAAACACTTTAGAAAAATTTTTAGCCTTTAACTCATTTCAATTGATAATATAACCCAACGTTTTTATTCAATAAAAACATTATTATTCAAGCTAACTTTCATTAATACATCACATATATATATGGCTACAGAATTCATTAATACTTTCAAATTTTGAAGTTTATTTATTATAATAACATAATTTATAATTTAAAGACTGTATAATAAGTACAAACATTTCAAGATTATAATACAAAGATGATCAAGATGAATAATGGGTAAATAAGTTCCCTAAAAAATACAAACAAGAGAAAAAGAAAACTGGGTAAATAAATTTCCTAAAACAATACAAAGAAGAGAAAGATTAATTAGAGCCTATCCTACATGTCAGTACTGAACTTTCATAAGGAAGTATATTTAATAAAATATACTACTATGGAATTTTGTAAATTCCAAGTATGACTCTAATTTGTTATAATTGTGAGCTATCACTCCCACAAAAACAACTGGTGAAGGAAAAAAAAATTGACTATTGTGACTGGGTGGATAGTTCCTAGATGTCTGTAAGGCAATGTGATAGCAGACTCTAGTATCGGACCACAAAAACAAAAGTATGCAAAAGTTTTTACAAACATTTGATGTTGCAGTCTTAAGGTTTTTATATCGCAAACAAGTAGGTCAGATAATCGAGTCCAGCCGTATGTGGTTCACGCCCACACCTCTAAAAGAATCACACCTACTTGTCTACCAAAAATCCAAAGTATTGGACAGCAAAGAAAAAAAAATAAAATGCAAAATGGGTTAAAAGCCCAGAAGAAAACTATAACCTAATTACATATGGCTTATGGCACAATATGCAATGAAAGATGAGAACATGGGACATAATTGCTCTGAAAAACCTAATTACCTAATATAATACCTGAAAAAATAGACATGATTAAAATATGTAATACATGATGAAAAAATATACCACAAGCAAACAATTATTTACACTACAATGGATAGATTTTAGAAAAGTTAGGTTTTATCAACAATTTAAAGATTAGGAAAATAAGCTACTGTTTTAACTTCCAAAATTATTTCAGAAGAATACAAATTTAAATGACTATGGACAAGATTGGTTAAGATATGCATCATAGAAGAAATTTACTGAATATTACACAAAGACAGGAAAGAATCGAAAATTGAAAAGATTAAGGGCCAAGAAAAATAGGCTACAGGAAAGAAAAAAGACACAATTATGGACTCTTACCATACACTGTGTAGCGATTATGCTATTCTGAATCCCGGCATAACACAGGATTCCTAATCATTGTGTGTTGGGGAATACCCTTTCATCATGTGATTCATTGTCATCATCTTGTAAATAAGCAACTTGAAACAACCTTTGAATACTAACACATCAATGGTGACTTTGTGTTTTGTTTTCTTCAAGAACATGATTTTATTCATGGGTTCATTTGTTTTAACAAAGCCATTTTGCTCACAAAAGTCAGTCATGTTCACTTGAGAATGCATTGCATACACCTTTTCAATTCTCAGTTGAAAGTTGAACTCATCAACTTGACTCAAAGCAACATTCATTTTGTTTACATTATTCCTAACCTCCACAGAAACCTGTCTCATGTAATCATTCACTTTGTTCATATTTTTCCTAACCTTCAATGTAGCAATATTACTTTCATGATAGTTGACTTTCAGTGAAGACAACTCCCTACCTACTTCTTTACTCAATTCTACTATCTCATTAGGGTTGACTTTTTCAACAACAGTAACTAGGCCTACATTGTCAGAAACTTGAATGAGTTGATCCTGTATCTTAACACTACTATTATCCTGCTTCAATTTGTTTTCATCTTCATGATTATCACTCAATGTTTCATGTGCATTTTTCAATAGAAGGTTTATACTAACCTGCTCTAGTCTAATGCTAGCAAATTCTTGCTTCATATCATCAAACCTAGCATTAAACTTAGCATTTTGCTTATCAAACTTAGCATTTTGCTCTTGTTTAAAATTATCAAATATTTGTGTTAAGGCAGCTATTAACTCATCATCATTTTTAATATTTTTCATATTGTATGCCATTTTGCTAGTCTGCACAGATAATATATTCATTAGGACTTGATCTCTCTTGAACCGATTTCCCACTCAGCAGTATACCACTCATAGCCTATCAAGATATCTATCCTACCAATAATTTTTTATAACCAGGGATTTCATGGTGTACCATTTGGGACATATTTATTTTGTAATTCTGTCCCACCACAGGGGTAACATTTGCCGTGCTACCAATTTTTCCTTAAATCGGTTGGAATAGCATTTAACACCTATTAACCTAAGGATAGTTGTCGGCTCCAATGTAATAGATTCTTGATAAATTATGAATGGATCTATCGCCTATGAATGAGAAATCCAGTTTTCAGAGCAAATGAACTTATAATCTTCAGATGAATTTATACAAATACACAAAGAACTATATCTTATAAGCCTAATTATTAGAGTTACTATGAACTAAAATACTTATCTAGTTTACAGTTGAAAAACAGTGGCTATTGGCTTGAATACACAAATAGCAATATACGAACAAAATAGAACACTATAAATTTTTTAAAACTCAATTTAAAACATTAATAAACGAAAATGATTCAGAGCAAAATTTTACAACAACACACGTAGCCAGCCATTTTTCTAGAGAAGAAAGAAGCCACCGGAAAAAACTACAAGTCAGAACAAAGCCTGGGTCGGTGTCGATTTTACAGACACATCACCAAAAAATTATAACTTACAAGTTTAGAATTCACATCCTACATCTGTTCTCAATAAAACTTTATTTTGAAACTGTTATTTTAATTTTTCATATATATTCTCTATTTAAATAAACTATTTATTCTATTAATTCTGCTAACCAAGCCTCGGTGACACCATGGAACAATGCAACAATCATTTATGATAAAAAAATTCTCCGTCGAAAAGTTTGTCCGTCTATTGATGACTCTGATATTTACTATAAAGTTCCATAGATCTCGAATTGAAGACTCGATTCCAATGTGAGAAAAAATGTAATATTACAGTACACCTCAAGGATAAAAAATTCAAACACTTATAACTTTTTACACAAAGCTAGGATCTCATCGTACTACATTTCATTCTTCTCATCAAGGCGGTTCAAAATCATGCATCATAAGTGGAATGATGAGGCCTATTTTATCATGAAAGGGATTATCAGTTTGTTTTTGCAAAGGGTTTGATTTGATAAGTTTTTTTTTACTTTTACCGTAGGTAAATAACCATAATATGTCACCCATTGAAGGATATGTAAAAATGCTCAACAGAGAGAAATTTGAATAAGTTGGTCAAATTCGTGATAACTTACTTGAACTTGATTTATTTATTAACTACAAGTTAAAAAATGGTTATAATATATAATGAATAATCGGTAAAACTACCTACGATACTGCATGCCTAATCTTTAACTGGCCCAAGTGCTGAGGTACAAAAATGATTCTAACACTCACCAAAAGCAATGGTTGAACAGTCTCTGCTGGATCTGTAGCTGCAGTTGGGTCACTGGAACTCGAGGATTGAAGGAATCTGTTTAAAATGAAAGACGAAGAGGATTATTGAAGGAATCCATATAAAATGGAAGACGAACTGCGTGAATGCGTACGCGATCCGACTTGCATGGAAACAGAACAAGATGGAGAACACAAAGCACACAGAGGACAACAATCTGGGGGATTGTGGGTAATCCCGGTGGCCGGTATCGGCGCGCGCATCTGTGTTTTCTAGTCTCACTGGAACAAGCTTATTGTGGGTCTGGTTGTGTGTTTGAATTCTAGACTTGGCCAACCAGGTTATATATATGTCAATAAACCAAGTTTAGTTTTGGTGCATTCGCACAAGCTCACCTAATAAAAGCTGTTTTGAATTTGTAGTGAGTTGCAAACTTCAAGTTTGCTATAACAATTCTGAAATATATAAAAGCCAAGCTTAGTCCAGGCTCACGTGCTGTCTGGGGTGGCGAGTAGGGATGGTTATCGAAAGACAAATCATCAATGTTTTGAGCATCGATGTTTTCTTCATCCTAACATCGATAAGTGAAAAACATCGAACAGTAAACATAGATGTTTTTGAACATCACTGTTTTTAAACATCGTTTATCGCCCTACGTTTTTATGGATGATACTATTAGTCCAGTCAATATAGACATAAAAAAGGGGGTGTGCTTGCAATTTATATTGTAGTTCTGTTTTTTTAATTTATTATTGGAAAAATTCTTTATTAGGCGTAGTCATTATTTGGGTACATAAGAGAAGTCCAGAACCAATTTCTTCATGCAAGATTTCCTTGTGCTAGATACAAGATAGCCCAAAAACCTCGTATTTTGGCTCATTTTCCAGTTTTCAGCTATTTCTGCCAAATCTCTCCCAGATTATATAATTATGAAAAAAATGAGATCACTCAGAACTCTCTATCTCCAATGAGTATTTTGTCTTTTTATTTTTCAAAAATGAGTAAAATTTGAAGAAAAAATCAATTTTGATGATTTTTAGTTTTTAATCAACAATATCTTCCGATTGTTACAATTTAGATGTATATTTCAAAATCCCTCTAGGCGTATTTTTGTGCTATACAATCTGAGATCAGGTAGAGCACTATATGTCATATAGATTTCCAGGTACACCTGACAACAATGCTCCTTGTATTGTGGAAAACACCTAATTTTCAGTTTCAACCATCATCACCATCTACTTTGTCCTCACATTGATATTTCGCACAATGACATAAGTTCATGGGTAAGAATCACCCGTTAGATGCACTTAATTTCAGTATTTCCTAGTAGAGGCACGCTTAAGGACACCTCAAGGATCAACATTTCAAACACTTATAATTTACTTCTGACATAATGCTCAGATTTCATCATACTAAACTTCATTCTTCTCGGCTCGCCAAGGCGGTTCACAATCATGCATCAACAGTCAAATTCGGTCAAAAAACAGAAAATTTATTGTTGAGTGTAGGTACTTATTCATATTATAGGAATAATGGAAACAGGCCTATAATTGTTGTAATCCAGAGATGAACCTTTTTTCAACAAAGGAATAACTTTGATTAATTTAGGAAATTCACCATCCTTAATACAAATATTAGAAAGGTAACACAACACTTCACATACAAATGGTGCAGCCAATTTCATAAAACATGAATTTAAATAGTAAACATCAAGACAAGCACTATTACTGAGAGATAATATAGAATTATACACCTGCTCAACAGTAATACATGAAAAAGAGAAAGAATTTAATACAGGATTATCTTGTTTGTGAATGTCAAGATAACAAGAAATATCATTTACAGAGGTAGGTACTCTTCGAACAATATTACCAACACTTTCAATAAAGAAATCATTAAAACCACCTGCCGTCAGGCAATCATTTTGATTACTATCTTTTAAATCGTTCTTGTTCAGATTCTCTTTTACAATAAACCACAATTCTTTGGGCTTATTTTTAGCTGTCAGCACACGATTACAATAATAAGCTGTTGGATGTGCTCGAAAGTTTTGGTTTTCCCAGAAAGCTTATCCGCCTTATTAGGATGACATTGAAAAACAACATGGCCAGAGTCCTGGTATAGTGAGGTCCACGTTATAATGACAGTATTTGATCAACTTTGGTTTTGTTATCCTTGTCTATCATTCGACAAAGCCGGTGGTACTATCCTTTTCTTGGTCTACAACAGTGCCAATTATGTTTTTAACAGTGTAGAAATATGATTCATTAATTCAGAGAATCGGCATCGCTATTCTTCTATCTTTATCCACTGTCATTATAACGTGGACCTCACTATAGAAGGTAGCCTAAATTAAGTAGAAGTTTCCACGTCACTAATGGCGTAAGACAGGGAGATGCACTGTTAGCATTGCTGTTCAATCTTGCTGTACACAAGGTGGTACACGAAATAGATCCTAAGGGAAACATAATATATAAGTTGAACATAAATATATACCTATTTAAACATGAAAAATATTTAATAATCAGTTGCCCCAGCAAGCAAAGTCGCGAAAATTGAGAACATTGAATTCTTAAACGGTGTACACACGTACGTTTGCCTCGGTGAGCATATGTGTATGGGCTTGCATTCGCACGTCTGGACACTGTTCGCTGAGGCATGTGGGCGAACCGGAACCCTGTCGGTATTTTGGTGTGCTCAAAGGCGCCTCGGGCGAGCATTGAATGTACGTGTGGACGCGATTTTGCCATACGGGTGAGGCAAAACGTAAACATTGAAGGCGTCATAACCTAATCCCAATGAATTAGGTTAATGAATGACAAATCAAATTGTGATCCAATAACTAATTGTAAATTGTAGGATTTTTGTAATTTTGTAGGATATGTGGATTGTCAAATATTTAAATAGAAACAGGCATGGAGTATATAATTTGTATAATGATCAACAAATTAAGAACTGCATAATTTAAGTGAAAATAGCTTTTGTACAGGATTCCTACAAAAAAGTATAGCTCACATAATGATAGACAAGGATAACAAAACCAAAGTTGATCAAATACTGTCATTATAACGTGGACCTCACTATACCAGGACTCTGGCCATGTTGTTTTTCAATGTCATCCTAATAAGGCGGATAAGCTTTCTGGGAAAACCAAAACTTTCGAGCACATCCAACAGCTTATTATTGTAATCGTGTGCTGACAGCTAAAAATAAGCCCAAAGAATTGTGGTTTATTGTAAAAGAGAATCTGAACAAGAACGATTTAAAAGATAGTAATCAAAATGATTGCCTGACGGCAGGTGGTTTTAATGATTTCTTTATTGAAAGTGTTGGTAATATTGTTCGAAGAGTACCTACCTCTGTAAATGATATTTCTTGTTATCTTGACATTCACAAACAAGATAATCCTGTATTAAATTCTTTCTCTTTTTCATGTATTACTGTTGAGCAGGTGTATAATTCTATATTATCTCTCAGTAATAGTGCTTGTCTTGATGTTTACTATTTAAATTCATGTTTTATGAAATTGGCTGCACCATTTGTATGTGAAGTGTTGTGTTACCTTTCTAATATTTGTATTAAGGATGGTGAATTTCCTAAATTAATCAAAGTTATTCCTTTGTTGAAAAAAGGTTCATCTCTGGATTACAACAATTATAGGCCTGTTTCCATTATTCCTATAATTTCAAAGATATTTGAGATGGTACTCTATAAGCAAATCATAAGCTATTTTGAAAGTAATTCACTGTTCACAAATAGTCAATTTGGATATAGATCTAAAAGAGGTACTCATGGGGCTATATCTGAATTCATGAAAAACTGTATTAACTGGATGGATGGTAAGAACAAAGTTTCTAGTAGTTTTTATGACATGTCAAAGGCTTTTGACACCATATCTCATGAGATTTTGATAAAAAAACTCCAGTTTTATGGGTTTGATGATGTGTCTATTAAGCTTATGATTTCCTATTCAAGTGATAGATTTCAGGCTTCTTTTTATAATGGTTCTCTTTCTCATTTTTCGAAGGTTCAGACAGGTGTACCCTAGGGCTCCACACTTGGACCTATACTCTTCATTATTTATACCAATGACTTGCCAGCTGCTATAAGTAATGGAGATATTAAGGCTTCTATGTTTGCTGATGATCTGGCAGTCCAGATTAAGTGTGAAAAGATTTTTACCAATTTGAATGTATTGGGGCAGATTAATTCAGCTATTGAGGACTGGACAGCTGCTAACTTCCTTTGTCTCAATAAAGATAAGACCCAGTTGTTAGATTCTGACTTTGGTTGTAAGACAGACATTAGTTATGTCAAATTTCTTGGCATCACATTGCAGAGTAATAAGAAATGGGAGAATCATATTTTTCCATTGGGTAAGGAAATATCTAGAGGCATTTTTATGTTATGTAGATTAAGAAATATTGTTAGCATTGATGTGTTGGTAGCTGTATATTATGCTTACATTCAGTCACACCTGTTGTATGGTATTTTGGCATGGGGGAGAGATACCAATATGAAGAAACTTCTTGTTGTACAAAAAAGGGCCATAAGGATCATTTGTAAAGTAGATAGTAGAGCACATTGTCGACCTCTGTTTAAAAAACTCAATATTATGACTGTTTATGCTTTGTATGTGTTTGAATGTCTGATGTATACAAGAAAAAATCTTTCCATCTTATCCATGAATAGTGATATCCACAATCATTTTACAAGACAAGCAGAAGCACTTAGATTATCACAGTGCAATTACCATTTAACTTTAAAAAGTTTTGTTGAATTTGGAAAGAGGTTATTTAATAAACTGCCTGCTCATATTAAAGAATGTGATATTAATAGTTTTAAGGTTTCTGTTAAAAAGATTCTAATTGACTGCTGTCCATATGGTTATGAGGATTTGTGGTAATGTCTGTGTATTTTCTTAACTGAGATATACCTGTTTTAAAAATGGTTATCATATCATATAGAATTTGCTTATCTTACGATGTGACTGTGATAACTATTAACGTTTATTGTTATATTTTAGAAATTTTTTTTTAATTGTTGACTTTGTCTTGCATTTTTGTTAAAGTGTTCTGGCAATAAATGAATCTTGAATCTTGTCTATGGAATCAAAGGCCATTCTGTAATCCACAAACAACATGTGCAGGTCTATATTATATTCGGTGCATTTTTCCATGACCTGATGGACTGAGAAGATTTGATCTGTTGTATTTCTCCCGATTCGGAAACCGCATTGGTATTCTCCTACAATTTCTTCTGCCAAGGTGCTCATTCTTCTCAATAATATAGTTGAGAATATTTTGTATGCTACATTTAACAAAGTAATTACTCTCTAGTTATTGCAGATTTTCTTGTCACCTTTTTTGTGAATTGGAAAATTCATGCCCATGCACCACTCTTCAGGCATGGTTTCTCCATTCCATATCCTCTTTATGATGTGAAAGAGCTGCTTCATCAAAGGTTCTCCTCCATACTTCAGCAACTCCGCTGGTGAGGGCAGCGTCTCCTCAACTCCTATCCATTGTCCTCACCTCTGTAATTACCATCAAAACTAAAAATATTGTTATTTTATAGACCCAGGAAGTGTTTCTAAAGTTAAAAAATCATTACCGGATTGTTCTCAAAATATAAGGATAAGTAAATAAGTGATACTAACTAAATATGACATAGAGTCATGATTGTAGCCTAGAAACAGGAGCACACAGGTAGGAAGACTGCATGTTTGGATTAATCGATTTGGAATTGGATCTCTAGATAAATTTATGAAATACATAAATTAATTTGAAAGTAAACTCATATGAAGTATTAATCTTGAACTCTGAGAAAATAATAAATTATACAGTCTTTCTCAATCTCAAACGTAACCTTCAAACAGGAGCATACATGTAGGAAGACTACAGGATAAGAGATAGGCCTACTCGTTTCGATTCCAAATACATCTTATTACAAATTCTGAACTAATCTAAATAGTAAACTCAGATGATGTATTGCTAAACTCTCAGTAAACAATTATAACCTTTAGTATTTTTTACCTGCAATACATAGCGTAGCCTACAAACGAGAGCATAGCCTACAAGTAAGAGGACTGCATGATGATATACATTTTGATGAAGCATTTTAATTGATCTAGAAGTAAACTCAGATCTTTATATATCTATTTTATCTCTTTCCTCACTCGTAATAAATGACCTGAAAACAGGATTTTTCAATACATAACATACTGAATCTCCAAACTATAAGCCCAAAGCTAGGCACAACTTGTTTTTCTGCAAAAACATGCTGATCACTACTTTGATCGGAGGAAACTCACAATATCTGCAAGGTGTCTCATTAAATGTTACAGTGTTCCAAATTTGTTTGAAGCTAGAAGGATAAACATAAAAAAATGGAACCATTTTTGCAGAATAAATCTAAACTAACCTCAAAGTTGACACCAAAAGCAACTCAGTTTGGAGATAGAAAAATGGAACAAACAACATCACGTAAAATAACAACACCAGTATCCCAACAAGAAGTAAAAAAAGTAAAGAATAAGGAAGTGACAAATGACTTTTGTAATATATGTAAATCCCCAGTTTTAAAAGATGACAAAGCAGTCGCCTGCGACTGTGATGAGAATAAATGGAACCACATAAAATGTGTAGGAATATCAGATGAAAGATATGAACTTATCAAAATTGGTGAGGACAAGGAATCATGGAAATGTGATATGTGTATGATGCTGGAGGACTCAAGAAATGCTGTACACAGTGACCAAGCTACAACTAGTGCTCACAAACGACAATTCAAAAGAAAGAATTTGATGAAATTATACAAATTTTAATGGAGGATATCACAGACCTAAAAAATGAAATAAAAATTCTAAAGAGTGACAATAACAGACTGTCCGACATAGTGGCAAGAAAAACAGATACTATTTATAAACTGGAAAACATAATTTATGATTTTGCACGAGGTATGTACCCAGAACCAACAAGCCAAGCTGGAACCAAAATACATAAAGATACCATGACACTGGTGAATGGATCTGATGACTGTATAATTGAAAACAAAATGACGAATACCAACCAAGACAATGACCTTGGCAGAAACAGGACAATTTCGACTGAACTCTCGAGGAGACTTACAGAGCCTGAAAAAGGCATAGAATCACAAAAAAATACACATAATACCTTCCACAGAGTGTCCATCACACAAGCACCTGGACCAAGTGCCCTGCTGCTGGGGGACTCAACTCTTCGAGCTGCTGCTGCAATGATAAAGGACAACCACCAATGCAATGTAGAAACCAAAATCCTACTGGGTGGGCAAATACAGGACATTAGCAGATTCCTGGCAAATAAAGATTCTCTACCAGAAAAAATTGTTATAAACATAGGATCAAATAACCTAATGAATTATAATACACCCAACCACATTATGCGACCCCTCTGGTATACTATAGAGGCGGGCATAAAAAAGCATGAAAACACAAAATGGTACATAAATGGTATAATGTATAGAAGGGACATAAGAGATCTACATGTTACAGAGACAAACAAAGCATTTCAATTCATGTGTTTACAACTTGGAGCCTACTTCATTGATACATCACCAGCCTGTGGAAGCAACTGCTACAGACATGACGGGGTTCACCCAAACAAAAAAGGAGCCAACTGCCTGGCCGGGATAATTATGAAAAATGCAAAACTCCAGGGTAATCCTACAATCATGACGCTAAATGACTCAGCATGTGGCCTGGATGATACCAAAGTAAAGACAAGCACAAAGAATATGATGGCCGCAGAGAATAACATGCAGAATCCAGACACCTCTGATCCAACGGAGAATATGACAACTACAGAGAATAATATGCAGAAGACAGACACACCGAGTGAAGCTACAAAAAACGACAAAGCACACAAAGAAGACCACTCCCAATGACACAACCTAATGGAGAGTACTTACCGGACCATGGAAAAAAGAGCAACCTATCAAGAAAAACAATAGACAAAAATATAGTAATTTTCTTCCTGAATATACAACGAGGCCTACAAAATAAGATAGAACAATTGATCATAGAGGTGGAAAAAATAAGACCCCATTTCTTACTAATAGCTGAACACAGATTGAGCAAGGACAGACTAGAGACTACTAATATACCAGGCTACACACTACAAACCGACTTCTCAAGGAAACTTCACATGTGGGGCGGCGTAGCCATATACTCATCTGACACTCTAGATTACAACTATAAAATTTTGAACACAGACAAATTTTCCAAGGAGCTCACTAGTGAAATGGCTGCTTTGACTTTAAGGACAAAAACTAGGAAACTGACAATAGCTTGTATTTATAGGCCAACATCTGGAAATACCCTAGAGTTTTATGAGTATATGGACAGGTTCTTGACACATATCATGACAGGTAATGGTGACATAGTGATAATGGGGGATTTGAATGTTGACTCACTGCAAAATTCACCCAATTTAAAGAAACTAAAAAACATTTTAGCCCAGCATAACTTGGAAACATTACAGCTTCCACCAACGAGACAAACATCTAACTCTGAGACAAGTATAGATCACTGCATTACAAACCTGTGCAATCCTAAAATAAAAGTAATCAATAATGTAATATCAGACCACAGGGGAATAGAATGCACTCTTGATGCATCTATAAGCCGCAGACAGGACGATATGGTGAGCTTTAGACGACTGAATCTTGAGAACATGGATCTGGTGAGACTGGCACTCCAAAGGGAAGACTGGAAGGAACTTATGGGATCAAAAACAGTGAATCAGAAGTACAACATTTTTGTAGAGACCATGCTATACCACATTGCCCATGCTATAACTGCATTTGCCCCTTCAAAGCAGGAAGAATAAACAGAAAAAAGACAAGACATTTTGAAGTTACAGGAAGGATAAGAGACCTGAGACAGAGGCTACTTGATGCCAACACCTTATACCAGATGACCGGAACCCACGAACACAAGATCAAATACTCACAGTCAAAGGAAATATATGATAGGGAAGTCAAAGCAGAAAAAAGAGATACATAACAGACAGAATAAAGCAGTCAACAAATCAAACTAAAGAAACATGGAAGGTAATAAACGAGGAACGAAAAATGAAGAAGAGCACAGGAAATGACGTACTGAGTTTGGTAATGGGTAACAAACTAGAAACAGACCCTCACACCCTAGTGGAATATTTAAATAACTACTTCGTAAATGTCGGCCAAACCAATATTCAAGTGCAAACTCCACCAAATTCTTATCTTGCCACAAACCAGGAAAACGAGGCCCTACTGGAAAGGTTCGAGAGCATATCAAAAAGAGATCTGATTGAAATTTTCCTAATGACCAAGCATAAACACTCGGCGGGAATAGATGGGATCCCAGGAAAACTGCTCTACCACTGTCATGACGAAATTTATCACCCAATTCTACAAATAGTAAACTCCTCTATTGCAGAAGCAACAGTACCAGACTACATGAAAATATCACTTGTCTATCCAAAGTATAAAAAAAATGATAAAACAAATATAGAAAACTTCCGACCAATAGCAACACTGCCTACTTCATCAAAATACCTGGAAAAAGCAATATACCTGCAAATTCTGAATTACCTGAAACAAAACAACAAACTACATCTTCACCAACATGGATTCCGAAACGATAAGACAATAGATACAGCCTTAGCAGACCTCTTATGTTTTGTCACACAAAACTGGGAACAAAAGAAAAAGGTATCCGCAATCTTTCTAGATCTAAAAAAGGCCTTCGACAGTCTAGACTGGAACATTCTAAAAACAGAAATTTGCAAAATAGGAATACGAGGCCAAGCAGGGAAGTGGTTGGAGGACTATCTAACAGACAGATACCAGTGCATGGAGCTTAGATACAAGGACAAAGGCAAAACCATGACTGCCAGATCTCTAGTCCAACCTATGAAAAACGGAGTACCACAGGGATCTGTGCTGGGACCATTATTATTTCTTATTTACATAAACGGTTTGCCCAAACAACTACCAATGTTTTCTAAATGTATTCTATTCGCCGATGACACAACTTTAATCATAAATGGAAAAGACCAGGACAAACTACAACTAAATTATAATACTACCATAGCTTCAACAAAAACAGCCCTGACAAACCTAAAAACTCAATATAAACACATCCAAAAGTACAGTAATAAATTTCAAAACAAGATCAGCAACCGAAAACCAACTAGATACTGATGAAGAGGTGACAGATACAGCACGATTCTTGGGAATTACACTTGATGCACACCTAACATGGGATAAACACATTGAAAAGTTGGTAGGTAAACTATCCTCAGCCCTCTATGCCATCAAACGTATAAAGGCAATAGCTGACAAAAAAACTGCTCTGATGGCTTACTACTCGCTATTTGCATCACACATGGGCTATGGAATAATAGCATGGGGAGCAGCCCCGCAGACCTACATTGTGCAAATATTAATTCTCCAAAAGAAAATAATAAGAATAATAAATGGTTTACCACACGATACACACTGCAAACCATACTTCATACAGGATAGGATCCTCACTGTAATATCTCTATACATACTTAAAGCAATAATACATATAAAAAAATTCAAACCAGACAAGCCACACAGAAGAAATATCCACGAGCACAACACAAGAAGAAAAAATGATCTTGAAATTCCCTACAACAGACTACAAAAATCACAAAAACAGCCAGATTCCTCAGGGTGTAAATTTTTCAACTGTCTACCGGATGACCTCAAACAAATTGAATGTCAAAACCAATTCAAAAAGGCTCTCAAAAAGTATCTGACTGAGAACCCTCTGTATTCAATACAAGAATTCATGGAGCTAAGCGCTCAACGGAGATTCCACTGATACCCTGACCTCGCCCTCCTACCTTACCTGACGTGCCCCTGATCTCAATGATATAGGTGGTAAAAATAAAAGTAAAAGTAAGTAAAAGTATGTGGTCTGTGCCTAAGGCTTTTCGATTCCTTTGTTTCATTGTTGCATATACTAGTTCTTCCCATGTTGGCTCTTCTACCCACATATCAGCAGATTGATACTTTGGTATCCAAGTGTCTTCAGGTGCTGTTTGTGGATTATTCTGTAATAAGTCTTCAAAATGTTCCACCCATCTCTCTAATATATTCTGCTCTTCAGTTGGTGTTTGTCCATTTTTATCCTTACATATGCTTGTTTTTGGATGAAATCCTTTTTCTAGCCTCTTGAATGCTTGGTAGAATTTCCTTGTCTCATTTGGTCGATTCAAATTTTCTATTTGTTCAATCTACTTTTTGAGGTATTCTCGCTTCTTTTTTCTCAGGATAGCCTTGGCTTTTCTCCTGCTCTCTTTGTAGGTCTCCACGTTTTGTCTGGTTCTTCTCTGGCTCGTCCTATGTGTTCAATGGTTCATTGAACCCCCAGAATTGAATCAACTTCCTATACAATGATGAATTTGCAACTCAAATAATTATATTTTTATTTTATTCTCATTAAATTACATCACATTTTTCATCTATGTAAACTCAATGTTGATGTTTTGCTGCCGGTGCCTGAGATCCCAGAGTGGCTTGCTTGATACAGCACCGAATGGGATGACGAGATGCGTGGAGGTGGAAAGCAGTGTTCATTCCCCGATGTGAACCCAAAAACAGGGCTGGGTGAGGTAGTGGAACGGAGGAGGGGAATTGGTTTGCTAGCACGGATTTGGTTCACAATCCTGTCTGAACCAATTTTGCACGAGTTCATTCCGAGAGTAGCTGAACCTAGCCGAGGCAAGTGAAGCATTCGGTAAACCTCGGAATGAATTGTGAATATTCGTGATATGGATTCAGTAGCAGTGCCATCTTGAACATAACCAATAAATTCAAATTTGGTGGCAGTAAACAGTAAAAAAGCAGTAAACAAGAAGTAGAAAGCATGACAGTTTTGAGGTTATACGATATGATTTTGGGTATATATATTATACTGTATACAGTTGTGATAGATTTCACTGCATTTTTCGTTGTATAAATTGTTTTTGCGTGTAGAAGAATATAGTAATTTCTAGTGTGTTTCGTGTATTCGTGAGTATTTCTAGTGTGTCCATTTTCTTTTGGTGAGAGTGTGAATATAATTTATTGTGTTACCGTAACAGCATTTTGATGAAGAAATATGAATAAGGTTCAGTATTTGTTAAATACAAACAATATTGATATTGAGGGTAGGTGTAAAATAAAACATAATGGTGACCAACTCCCGAAGTAAAAATCAAACAAGAAAAATATGAACAGGACAAAAAATTTATATTTGTAGAAAATATGCTCAATCTTTGGGGTGTAATTCCTTAAAATTATTTTTATTGATCACCTTTACACTTGATTATGCTCAATACTCTATATCCTCTTGACCTTTCTCTCCAATAGATCATGAGGTTGAACCCCCAAGCTAGAAGATCACGAGCCGCTACTGGCCAGTCTATCTCAATTTCTCTCATCAATTGTGTGTCTCATCAAACCATTCATCATTTTTCTCACTTCCTTTAAAACCAATACTATTCTCGGCTGCTTTTACAATTGACTCTTCCACCTTTTGCCAACAGTCTTCAGCATTATATCCTTGTGCCTCCTCATGTCTAATAGCATCGCAATTCTGTTCAACCTTTTCCTGGTATTTTTTCATAATTTCTTCGCTCTTTAATGCCTCCAAATTCCTTTTCTGTTGCTTTCCTATTCTAGAATTTTCTATTACTGATATCTTTTCTGCGAGAAGGTTGATTTGGAAAAATTGTAGGGAAGGCATCACATAGTTTTACTTTTTTCCTTGGAACAGTCACATAAGAACCATCTTCACACGAAAACTTGTCTTCTTTAATAATGTCTGATGCTCTAA
The DNA here is from genome assembly GCF_014356525.2 of Nilaparvata lugens. NCBI lineage: Eukaryota > Metazoa > Arthropoda > Insecta > Hemiptera > Delphacidae > Nilaparvata > Nilaparvata lugens. The sequence continues at coordinate 37,356,930 of NC_052509.1, forward strand.
AATGATTGATACACACAGCCGCCAAATTGTTGGAGACTTTAGAATCTTTCTACACCTTGTCCATTTTTTCCTCAGCTTTTTATCTTTGGGAAAAGTAGGAAAAGTAAATATTGCCACTAAGGGGGGGTTTTCTATAATATAGTTCGATTTACACCCAGGGACACAACAATTTCTAGGCATGTTCAATTAAAAATGTTCATAGGCCTACTCATTGTAGCATATTGTTATAAAGCTAAATGTTGAGTTATGGATGATAAACAAAAATTAATCTAGGCTACGGTTGAATATTATAAACTTATTGTTGATTAAAACACTGAATACACTTTGAACACTCAACACTCACTATATATTTTGAATTCTTAAAACTTTACTATTCACAATTTGAATTTATTAAACACTTACTAAGCACTTTGAATACTAAAAAAATCTAATTTGAATCTCTATTGCATATTAAATAATTATAAAATGATAATTGATCAATTATAAAACTTGTAAATATTATAAAGCCCGTGACATATGTAAATTCGAGCCGGAAAAGTCTCATTTTCGGCCCTAGGTGCGAAATATACTATTTCGCCCCACCTGGATGTAATGAGCTTGTTTTCTTGCATCATATGGAGGCCGAAAGTGATTGTTTTCTGACCAGGCTGGTAAAAGTTTTACGGCCCTAGGGCTGTAAAATAACCTTGAAGTCAGCTGATTCTGATTTAATGTGTAGGTACGTTTTTACAAAATAGTTTATGAAACGGAATCAGTTTATGCAACTAGGATTGAATAAAGTATTTTGCAAAAAGATACTATCATTCTATTTGGATGAATTAAATATGAATAAGATATATTATGAACTATTCAAATTCGATTTTCAGAGTAGGATAGAACTTCTAACCTCAACTTACAATAACAAGCATTGTTGGCATCCAGATTGTCCAAATTTCAAGTGCGCTAAAACAGCTGACCAAAAAACTTTTCGTTATTCATGTTTATTATTCAAGAATCGAAACATTCATAATAATATCATCTTATTGCAATTTTAAAGAATAAAAGAGTATGAACTCAACCTCCCACAAATTGAAATCTACCCAGTTTAAGTACTGCATTTACCACTAAACCTGGTGGATAATTTTGGAACTACTTGAAACTACTAAAACCAACCTATTTTTTCGGACATGTTATTCATTATCAAAATTTGGGAACAGAATAGTTTGGGCCATGCCTATTGTTCTTTCCCGATCATATTTATATGATTTGTAATTGTATTCACTGAAAATAAAAAATAAAAATATGTACTTGGAGAATTTCCTGATATTCAGATTACCTCAGATTTGCTAGAGTATGGCCTTCCAGTTTCGCTTTCAGAAGTGCCTAATAAACAATTATTCTCATATATATATATTGTTTTATTTTTTGTGTGGCAAAAAATAGCGTTCACACCACGGGCAAAAATGTGTTTCCGGCTCTAAATCTTTTTGAAAACCGATTTCGAGCCGGAAAAGTCTCATTTTCGGCCCTAGGTGCGAAATATATGTAGTACCTATTATAACATTTGCATTATGTGAGTTGTGTTAAGGAGGCAAGTTTTGGGTTTTACCTGTTTGCCTCCACATATTTTTTTGCATGAAAATAAATAAATGGTAGCAATCGGGCGAGATGTTGATCAAAAACCAAAATTCATCGAAATTGATATATTATACTCATTTTTGAAATTTGTAACTCAGTACCGTACCATACTCATTGAAGATAGATAGTTCCGAAGAATGATCTCACTTTATTGGCAATATTTCATACGGTAATCTAAAAAAAAAGGCGAGAACAAATTTTTCTGTCCGTTAACAGGATTTGGCGGAAGTAGCTGAAAACTGGAAAATGAATCGAAAATATGAGGTTTTAGGGCCAACCGATCTGTATCTAGCACAAGGAAATATTGCATGAAAAAATTGGTTCTGGACCTCTCTCATTTATCCAAACGATGTACAGTATTAAAAAATCAGAACTACAATATAAAATTAAGCACCAATAATAGTAATTGGACTATTAGTACAGTATCACTTATGAATGGAAATTGCATAGCAAAATAAGTATTTTTGAAGCACCGAAAATCTTCAAATTAAAGTTTATTATAAAAAATATGGTACCGTACGAAAGGCAGGCCTACACTGGGGCAATGTAAGCCCCGAACACTATAGATTGAATCAATGAAACATCTCTCATTATCACCACAAATGATCAGATAATAAATACGGTACAGCATTGTGAGAAAGTAGTCACGAATGTTGAGGTAGGTAGGGCTGAAAACATCACAGTACTGTACTGGGGAAAAAATCCAGTGGGGTAATCAGTGCCCCAGTGTTCCTTTGTTGGGTCTTGGGATAATAATAATAATATTAACTTAGCAATGTTTCTTTTCTTGTGACAGGTACCGATCTATTCTTGAGACAATTTGTTATTCGCTTTTTTTAATGCTTTTATAATTATCATTATAATTATTTTATAATATTATTATATTATTTTGGCTCATTTGGCAAAATTTTTTTTTCAAGAAGAGATTCCAATATCAGTGAAAATAATTACAAAATACGTATTTCTAATAGGAATAGGTAGCCTACTGTGAGCGTACCGGTACCTATTTCTTCTAAATTATGATTATATTTTCCCAATTATTATAGATTCTCAAGTTTTAAAACGTTTTAATAGAAATTTTTGAGAAACAAAAAATACAATAAATAATATATTTCTCTAATTCTCTTTACAGACGTAAATTCATTCTCCAAAATATTCCAGAAAGTTCGATTTTCCATGACCACACGATTCAATGAACCGCCGGCTTGACAGGAAGCTACTTCGGAATTAGGTATCAAAATAATATTTCATCACAGCAAAATCCACATTGATTATCTTATTGAATGATTGGTTGTTACTTATTAAATTTAAAATTGAATTATTTAATTAATATTATTTGAAATTATTTAGTAATTAGATCTGAAATTGCAGTACTCAAGTTCTATTTTGACTCATAGAACATTCGAGAAGCTTCAGGAAGCCGGAACCTAACCAAAAGCTTCTAGAATGTTCCATTGCGTTTATAAATACGCGAACAGACATTGCCGGTCACATTGTTAATCAGAACTCAGAAAGCTAAACCTTAAAGTTCGTTAAATTCGTGTTGTGATTTTGTAAATTTACTCTTGTGCATAAAGGTGAGTAGATTTTTATGATTTGAATTCTCCAATTTAATTTATTTCATCCACTATCCAGTTAAAAATGATTGAGTATACTTATTCGTTTTGAGAAACGTTTTTCTAAAATAATTGAAAACGTGAGATCAGACCACAATTAGTGATGTTTCTTGTTTAATTAAGTTAATTATAATTTTAAATTAATAGTAGTTAATTTTAAATTTTATAGTAATTTGATAATTCGTATATTAATAATCGTGTATGTGTATTGAGGAAATTTAACATTTAGGCCTATCCACTTTGATGTCTAATTTTTCCTAATTTTATTCACAATTTATTACTGGACGTACACTTACACCTATTTGTATTTTGGTTTGAAGATACCGGTAGGTATAATCTTTGAACAATATTCTAGGCTATTGTTATAGTTGTCTTGTCTAGCAATTGAATGAAACCTGTTAATGCATACTTATTTTCGTCTGCAATCCTTGATAATTTTAATCTGTCAACTGTAATTTGTTGAACTCTGAAATAAGTTAGTGGATTGAATTTAGCCTATTTGCTGTAAATAACCTTAGTGCAATTAATTTCTTCACAAGTTTGTGCAGTATTGAGTTTTATCAGAACTCCATAATCTCATTCGAACTCTTAATTAATCAACCTAGGCTAACCTAAATTATAAACGCATAGCGTTTATAAAATATTAACTCTAGAAAGACTACAGAGGTTACACGTAAATAAATCATCCTGATCATTTTCTACTGAACATATCTTCTGTTTTTACCTAGTAAATTTGGTTTGTAGACCTAGAATTTTTTTACTTTCCTTGCCCTATTACAATAGGTAAGGAAAGTATTGCTTTCCAAAAAAATTTAAGGTACCCTAATTTCATGTTTCCTATACGTTTCAAGGTCCCCTGAGTCCAAAAACATGATTTTTGGGTGTGTGTGTGTCTGTGAACACGATAACTCCATTCCTAATTAACCGATTGACTTGAAATTTTAAACTTAAGGTCCTTATACCATGAGGATCCGACAATAAGAAATTCAGTAAAATTCAATTCAAAATGGCGGATAATGGCTAAAAAACTATGTTTTTCACGGTTTTCTCGAAAACGCCTCTAATGATTTTCTTCAAATTTATACCCTAAATAGCTATTTATAAACCCTATCAACTGACATGAGTCTCATTTCTGGGAAAATTGCAGGAGCTTTGTAATATTCCTGAGAAGAATGAATTTTCTTGAAATTTTTGAAGAAAATCACTATTTTCTCAAAAATGACTTGACCGATTTTTTTTCCAAATTCATACCCGGTATAGTTATATATCAGCTCTATAAACTGGCATGAGTCTCCTCCCTGAGAAATTAACAGGGGGTTTACCCCATCCTTGAGAAATGTACTTATCCTCCTTCTCGTGAGTGAGGTAGGTAGGTAGAGCAGTTCATTCAAAAGAACACTTGTCAATATTTTATTTGTAGAACAGCTGTTTTGACAACTTTTAAAAAATCCTCAAATTTTATAATTCAAGCAAAGGAAAATGTACTCTGAACACAATAACAACAGTATAATCGTAGTTTTAATTATTTAACCGCCCATCGGCATATTGTTATTCCCCTAAATTATCCTCGTTAATGAGATTTATAGATCAATGAGCAAGGAAAGTTGTGTGAGTGTATCACACCAGATTTTTTATTCTCCAACTAGTCTTTTTTACTGCACTCGTGACTTAGAAGCCGTAAGTTGTTTAGAAGTGTTTGGAAAAAATATATTTGGTACGGGTTACCCCTGTTGTTTCTAGAGTGTTTTATATCATAAGAGTACATTATTGATCTACATCTATTATAAGATTCTTCAGTTAGATTCACAGATTCTGAACCTGTGTTTGCCGTATTATCCTCTTTTTTCATTATTCTTTAAGTTATTATTCATTTTCCATTTTAGTTATATCATATTTTAGAAGATTAATAATCTTTTCACACATTTCACATTAGTTTCTTAATATTTTCCAGCAATTGTCAATGCAAATTACACCCTTCTTAATTTTTACCTTGGTTGACGCACTTTTTTATTTTGAGACCATTATTTACAAACTGGGTACACATCCTGATCCAATCCAATAGAAAATGATTGGTATTGAGATATTGAAAAAAGTATCAAATTCGGTGGCCCAACAGGTTTATTTGATACTAGCAGGTAACTCGTGCTCCGCTAAGGTATAATTGAATACTTGACAAACTGAAATCTTGATTTAAAATAGACCTATAACCATCCTTTTGGTAAATCAAAAATCTACAGTGTTCCAGAATTAGTGTCGTAAATTGAATTACGTGACATTTTAATTTCGTAACAATTGATCACTTGACAGTGAAATTTAAGTCTGGAACATCTGGAACACAATTTTTGACTTTGTAGCTTAATGAAGACTAGTTGGGAGGTTAACATAGCACATTTAAAAGCGTATATCTCGAAAACTGTTGGAGATATCACTAACCACCACAGAACAAATATTGTAGAGAATTTATCAAGCTTTATTTTTGAATAGTTAGTCATGTCGGTTGAACGCATTTTCCTCAAGATTTGAACGTGTAAGCAAAACATTGAAATATGCAACTTTTAAACCACCCTCATCCCTTTAGCACAAGGGGTAGGAATGGGGACTTTTGATATTTTCATCCCCTAACTGGTCCCAACAAAGTTGCGAAGTCAAAAATTGTGTTCAAAACATTCTCTCTAAATTCCTTTGTCAATTGGTCTATTTTTGCATTACTGAAGATCTCACACTCAACACTGAAGCTGCTGCAAAAGTCGTTGGGATGTGCGTAAACTTGTGAAATTATACATCAAATTGAAGAGAATTTGATGCTCTGAAAGCTCATGATCAGCATGGATTTTTCCCATCGATATTAAAACAGTTATAAGAGCAAAAATATAAAAAAATCTAAGAATAATGTGTTTTTTCAAAAATGTCACATCTTTTAGAGCGGATATCTTGAAAAGTAAAAGAGATATTGAAAAAGTTGTTAGATCAATATTGTAGGAAATTATGTAAGCTTTAATTTCTTATAGAGTAGCCTAGTTAAGTCTGTAAAATCCATAATTTTCGAGTTATATGCGAGAAACCAAAAAAATGGTACCTTTGAACCACCCCCACACTCTTAGCACAGGGGGTAGTGGTGGGGACTTTTGATATGTTAAACTCCTCACTACCCTAAACAGAACTGCGGGGTCAAAAATTGTCTTCCAAACTTTTCCCTCTATAACACTTGTTGACTGGGCAAATTGGCCATTTTTTGTGTATTGGAATATGAGCTTAAGTACACTCAACAATAAATTTTCCATTTTTTGACCGAATTTGACTTATGATGCATGATTTTGGACCGCCTTGACGAGCCGAGAAGAATGAAGTGTAAGTACGATGAAATATGAGCATTGTGTCAAAAGTTATACGTGTTTGAAATTTTGATCCTTGAGGTGTCCTTGAGCGCGCCTCTCCACTAGGAAATACTGAAATGAAGTGCATCTAATGGGTGATTCTCATAGAACATGATCTCATGTAGTTGTTGATGATGGTTGAAGCTGAAAATTAGGTGTTTTTCACAATACAAGGAGCATTGTTGTCAGGTGTACATGGAAATCTATATGAGATAAGAGCGCTCTACCTGATCTCAGATTGTAGAGCACAAAAATACGCCCAGAGGGATTTTGAATTATACAACTAAATGGTAACAATCGTAAGATATTGTTGATCAAAAACTAAAATTCATCAAAATTTATTTTTTCTTCAAATTTCACTAATTTTTGAAAAATCATAACTCAGCACTCATTGGAGATACAGAGTTCCAAATGATCTCATTTTATTCAGAATTTTATAATCTAAAAAAAGGCGAGAGCAAATTTTTCTGTCCGATTACGAGATTTGGCAGAAATAGCTGAAAACTGAAAATGAGCCGAAAATACGAGGTTTTTGGGCCACCCTGTATCTAGCACAAGCTAATTTTGCATGAAGAAATTGGTTCCGGATTTCTCTTATGTACCCAAATAATATATTAAAAAATCAGAACTACAATATAAATTGCCTGCACCAATGTATATAGTGACTGGCCTAATATTAAATTTTCAATTCCAACTGTATTTAAGATAAAGCTTTGAAACTCGGTATGGCTCCATATGGCCATTCAGATTATTCTACAATGTTTTTCATAGATGATCTTGTCTGTATATACATAGTCATACATGCAGTACAAAAAGAATTAATTTCTCTGTTATTATTTGCTTAATCTTGATAAATGAGATATCCTTGGAATCTTGATGAAATTTGCTAACTTTTTTGTCTCTTAAGTTTTTTTAAGTGAACGGTTTTCGTGAAATTTGCAATCAAAAATTTGAAATGGCCGACATTATGAAAATTTACATCAAAATTTTTTTTTATTTAATTTTTTAATTTGAGTGTATTTTTTACTTTCCTTGCCCTATTACCATAGGTAAGGAAAGTATTGCTTTCCGAAAAAATTAAGGAACCCCAATTTCTAAATTTCTATACGTTTCAAGGTCCCCTGAGTCCAAAAAAGTGGTTTTTGGGTATTGGTCTGTATGTGTGTGTGTATGTGCGCCTGTGTACACGATATCTCATCTCCCATTTAACGGAATGACTTGAAATTTGGAACGTAAGGTCCTTACACTATAAGGATCCGATACGAACAATTTCGATCAAATGCAATCCAATATGGCGGCTAAAATGACAAAAATGTCAAAAACAGGGTTTTTCGCGATTTTCTCGAAAACGGCTCCAACGATTTTGATCAAATTTTTACCTGGATTAGTCATTGATAAGCTCTATCAACTGCAACAAGTCCTATATATGTAGAAATTTTAGGAGCTTGGCCCCATTTATGCAAAGTTTGATTTTAGATTCTCAATTATCAGCCTTCATATACAATTTAAACGAAAAACTTCAAGTGGAAAAGATTGAGCATGAAAATCTCTGCAATTCATGTCCAGTAACATTTCCACCTAGAATTGAAAATAAGCTTGAAATCCGAGAAAATGTGATTATTAAATTGAAAACTGTTGGTTCTATTAAATCTGAACTACGAAGAGATAGCAGACCTCGTGTGTTTCCAGCGTTATTGACCTATCACCAGCTGTCTTATATCTTTGAATAGTAGACTTCAGATGCGCGAGTACACTAGCTTCAGGTGATCAATTTTCATAACGGCAAGGAAAGTTGTGTGAGTGCGCCACACTAGATTTTTTTAAGTTGAGTCTGTATAGCATAAATTATTCATACCAAATTGCAGATCAATACAACATTTCGTTTTTGAGATGAAAATTCCCAAGTGAAAAAAATTGGCAGCTATAAGGATAACCGCTGAGTTTTGGACACTTCAAATATGACATTTTGTAGTCTCCTATCATCCAGGAACAATACCCTAGAATGTTCGACACTACTGATACACTCTGTATAATTCAACATTTCAAGTTATAATCAGTCCAATAGTTCAGACGTGATGATGCGACATTTGTGAATCTCTATTCCGTACGAATAAGCCAATTCCTCACTTTATTATATTGTAGATTATTTCTTTCCATCCCTTAGATGAAATCCCGTTAATAATAGGTACAATATTAAAATTATAGGTATAGTTTGGATTATACTGTATTGGATAATCTGTTGTCGTATGTTATATTTTGAGTTATGCAGAGTGATAAATATCTGATAGATGCTAACAATAACTCCCTTGAAGAGGAATTTGTTCACGTTGAATATTTTCTTCGAAACAACGTCTAACCTAATATTAAATTTATTTCTTAGGGCTTCTTGATGGTTAATAACAAGATAGTAAACCCAGCTGTTACATCAGCTTCACTATCCCTTTCATTATAATTTGTTAATTTTATAAAAATAAACAGTTCAGTTTTAGAACCAAAACGAACCACATTACTCAACTAACATTATTACTTGAACACTTTATGATGAGATAAATAACCAAAATCGGTCATGTCGCCAAAGACAAGAAAATAAGAGTACTAGTGATTCTATATAATAATATTGTTATTTTGAATTTTTTAGATGCCAGAAGACGTACAGATGGAAGCCGGAGAGGTGGAGACTTTTGTCTTCCAGGCGGAAATCGCCCAGTTAATGTCATTGATCATAAACACCTTCTACTCCAACAAAGAAATCTTTCTTCGTGAATTGATTTCAAACTCTTCTGATGTAAGTAACATAAAGTTGACTTCTAAAATACATTAATTTGTGCTAACTTGCACTATTTGACCGCTATAGCCCAATTGGAGTTGCTTAAATCTGGAATTTAAAGTTAGTTCACTTGTGTAATCTAAAATCTAATATTATTTTCAATAATATTGTAATTTTACCTGACTATTAAAATCATATAATGTTGATTTGATCAGTTTTTTAAATTATATTCATTGGATGAATCATAATTTATAATACAGCCTAATGAATCATAGGTTACATTTTTTAGGTTAGATGATTTTATATTTTCATCAATGCTATGTGAGGGAGCTATGCACACTTGAAGTTATGATTTAAAATTTTATTAATAGGTTTTGTGCGGAACCTATTGTGGACTTATTTTATAGTCCTGTCACCCTATTGTGTGTGTAGTAATTTGTTTATTGTATTCTAAACATTGATCATTGTTCCTAAAGGAAAATGTTGTTGTAGAAAGTTGGTTGATAGCTCTACTTGATTGGTGTATATATATAATGCTGGAGCTGTCAGCAGTGCTACATTCTGTGTGGATTCTGCTGATTCCGGTGGTCGTGAGAACCTAAAATGTATTGATGATGTTAGATTGTAAAATCCGTTCAGTTACAGCAACTGTATTTCAATTGATTCGATTGCTTCTAAATATGCAATCATTTTGGTAGCTTTTAATAATAATATCTAATTCCAATTATTATGTTCTATTAAAGGCTTTGGACAAGATCAGATACGAAGGTCTCACTGATGCCAGCAAATTGGAATCTGGAAAGGACCTGCAGATTAAGATCATCCCAAACAAGAATGATAGAACACTCACCATCATTGATACGTAAGTGTTCACTGCAATATTCATATTTTGTAATGAATACTCGATTACAGAATAGCTTATGAATGATTTATTCTGGAATCTCAAATACTATTAATTTAGCTATTTTGCTGCTCAGCAGCATTTTACCTTCAGGTAGAATTGTTCAAAAATCAATTATGAGGAATTAATGGATTATTCAACACTAGCAATTAACCCGTGTTCCGCAAGGATCTAATAAAAACTTGGAGTAATGAATCATAATATGATATTATCTTGCATTCAGAATAGGCCTATAACGACCCTATATGCAAATCTATATGCAAAATCTCAAGTTGATTAGTCCAGTACTTCGAACATGATGATGCTAGCTACATTCGTGAATTTTGTATCCCGTACGTGTATAAGCCAGTTCTTTTCTTTTAGTACGGTATTGATAAAGCAGAAATAGGAAAGCTTCCAATATTAACTATTATTGAACTAATATGGAACTGAATCTTTCTGTCGATATTGAATCTTGAAATTGTAAGAATTATTTCAAATTATTTTTCCTACACTTACCTTGAATAGTGGTACACTAATCAGTGGTGCACTGATTACAGAACGCAAAGAATCACTTTTCCGCTGTAGTGCTGGAAAATTTTTTTCTGCATTCCAGATTTGCAACATGGCAACGCAAAATAGTAGTAGGTTATATGGAGCACCAGTGCAGCAAAATCAAAATAAAGTTGGTAACAGTTACTGTGGTATAGTGTTATGGTTCACGTTATAATAACGATGGACAACGAGGACAGCCACCACATGAGTGACAGCCGCCCCTTCATTCATTTACTACCACATTATTCAATTTTAAATAAATTAAGGTTTTTATTAATAATAAAATTACACAGAAAAACATTTGATGGATTTCAGTGAATTTTACCCATAATTACCCACTTTTCATATTCAATGGTAACTGTAGGACAAATTTAATGTGAAATACGTGCGCAAAGTTCCTCTGCTGCACTCAACAAACCATTCCGCCCTAGTAAACGTTTCTTTCGGTGCAGCAAACTGTCACTTTGCGCACTAGTTGCACAAATAACTATTTCGAAACGGTTTCATAATTTTCTTTCAATTTAAATACGCATTAAATTTGAATTGATTTTTTAAAATAACGATTTATAATTAATTCCTATCAAATGTAGGCGTTTACATCAAGTCCCGATGTAATTTCCAACTTTGCTTGTGGTTATCAGTTGTGGTTCATTTATCGATTTTTTGAATAGAAACTTTTATTTATGTGAAGATTTGAAATTCCAAATGGAGTTTTTATCAACACCTTGTATTTAATGTTTTCACTCGGCTCAAATTGAAGAACTAAAAAAAATCCATTTTGATAACCAAATATTATGTCATTCACGGTAATTGTGAATAAGTATCTTGGATATTATTATGGACGAGTTAAGAAAAATAACGTTTCATTCAAGTTTTGGGATTCAACTAGCTATGATTGAATATAACATTTATCAAATTTGAATAGCTTATGTATTTTGTTTTTTTGCAGCGGAATTGGTATGACAAAGGCTGACCTTGTGAACAACCTGGGAACAATCGCAAAATCAGGAACAAAGGCGTTTATGGAGGCTCTGCAGGCCGGCGCCGACATCTCGATGATTGGTCAGTTTGGTGTGGGTTTCTACTCGGCCTACCTGGTGGCCGACAAGGTGACTGTGACGTCGAAGCACAACGACGATGAGCAATACCTGTGGGAGTCATCCGCTGGAGGTTCGTTTACGGTCCGTCCAGACCACACGGAACCCCTTGGCCGCGGCACCAAGATCGTGCTCTACATCAAGGAGGACCAGGCCGAATTCCTCGAGGAGCGCAAGATCAAGGAGGTGGTGAAGAAGCACTCTCAGTTCATCGGCTACCCCATCAAGCTGCTGGTCGAGAAGGAGCGCGACAAGGAATTGAGCGACGACGAGGCTGACGAGGAGGAGCAGGAGGAGAAGAAGAAGGAGGGTGAGGGTGACAAGGCCGAAGACGAGGAGGACAAGACACCAAAGATCGAGGATGTGGAAGATGAGGGTGAGGATGGCGAGAAGAAAAAGAAAAAGAAGAAGACTGTCAAGGAGAAGTATACCGAGGATGAGGAGCTAAACAAGACAAAGCCCATCTGGACCAGGAACTCTGACGATATCGGTCAAGAGGAGTACGGCGAGTTCTACAAGTCGCTCACCAACGACTGGGAGGACCATCTGGCTGTAAAGCACTTCTCTGTTGAAGGTCAACTCGAGTTCAGAGCTCTCTTGTTTGTGCCCCGTCGTGCCCCCTTCGACCTCTTTGAAAACAAGAAGCGCAAGAACAACATCAAGCTGTATGTGCGCAGAGTGTTCATTATGGACAACTGTGAAGACCTCATCCCCGAGTACCTGAACTTCATCAAGGGCGTAGTCGACAGCGAGGATCTCCCACTCAACATTTCTCGTGAGATGCTCCAGCAGAACAAGATTCTGAAAGTCATTCGGAAGAATTTGGTGAAGAAATGTTTGGAACTATTCGAGGAGTTGGCCGAGGACAAGGACAACTACAAGAAGTTCTATGAACAGTTCAGCAAGAACCTGAAGCTGGGCATCCACGAGGACAGCCAGAACAGGAAGAAGCTGTCTGACCTGTTGCGCTACCACACATCAGCCTCAGGCGACGACAACTGCTCGCTCAAGGACTATGTGGGCCGCATGAAGGAGAACCAGAAGCACATCTACTACATCACTGGTGAGAGCAAGGACCAGGTGGCCAACTCGTCATTTGTCGAGCTGGTGAAGAAGCGCGGCTTTGAGGTGGTGTACATGACTGAACCCATTGACGAGTATGTCGTCCAGCAGATGAAGGAATATGACGGCAAGCAGCTAGTGTCTGTCACCAAGGAAGGTCTCGAACTTCCCGAGGATGAGGCTGAGAAGAAGAAGCGTGAGGATGACAAGGCCAAGTTCGAGAACTTGTGCAAGGTGATGAAGGACATCTTGGACAAGAAGGTGGAGAAGGTGGTTGTGAGCAACAGGTTGGTTGAGTCGCCATGCTGCATAGTGACATCACAGTACGGATGGACGGCCAACATGGAGCGCATAATGAAGGCACAGGCTCTGAGAGACACGTCCACCATGGGATACATGGCCGCTAAGAAACATCTGGAGATTAACCCCGACCACTCGATCATAGACACCCTGCGCACCAAGGCTGATGAGGACAAGAACGACAAGGCCGTCAAGGACTTGGTGATGCTGCTGTTCGAGACGGCACTGCTCTCGTCGGGCTTTGCGCTCGAGGACCCCGGCGTGCACGCCGCGCGCATCCACCGCATGATCAAGCTCGGCCTCTGCATCGAGGAGGATGACCCCGTTCCTCACGACGACGAGAAGGTGGATGCCGAGATGCCGCCCCTCGAAGGCGAAGCTTCTGAGGACGCCTCACGCATGGAGGAAGTTGACTAAGACTGTTGATGTGTTACAAAAGACTTGTACATAAACCCTCGCATTCCTTGTTAATACGCGATCGATTACTAGTATTCTTGATTTATATATATATATATATACTACGAGGTAAGATCTCTTGATAAGATTCGTATTCGATTATTGTTAAACTACATGTTTCGCACTGTTATGTGTTCAATTATTTTGCTACCTAGTCGATTAGCTTTTTCTGAATTTTGTTTCACTCTGGAACTTTTTGTATTAATTAGAGAATAAAACATTCTCGGTTTTCTAATAAATGATGTTTTGTATTTTATGGATATTTACCCTTGAATCTAGTAATAAGAATAAGTTGAACTTACTTGATAATTTTGTTAATTAATAATTTTGATAATTTTTTTCTTGATAATTTTGTGTTTTCAGTCGAGTGGTGTACATCTTGATGTCTTCTGTTATTAATTACAGAAGTAATGAAATATTAAAATAATTTAAAATTCTCTCAACATACTTGATGGCACAGGGCATTACAAGATTTACTGGCTTTTGTAAATAAGTAATAGCTTGTTACTAAATAATACATTATTCAAAATGTTTATGTCATCTTGGAATAGAGTTAAAAACACAGGTGTCTGTAAATCGTACTTTCAAACCTTCCTTCATATTTTGAAGGTTTTAAAACTAATTCATACATTATAATATTCATTGTTATAACCTCTTCAAAGAATGATCATTGAATGGCAATGCATCTATTATATTGCACTATTTAGGAGGTCCTGGTTTCACCAACCTTGACTGAGAGAATTTTCATCATGGTCGTCAAGTATTGTACGATTTACCAATGGTGTGCAATGGAATTATCTATCGTGAGGTCCATGTTGTAATGGTAGTATTTGATTAACTTCGGTGTTTCTATCCCATGTCTATTATTGGACACCAGATATAAGCGCTATCCTCTTTTAGCTCTGCAATGTTGACAGATTGTATCTTCTATGGAAGGCAGTGGCAAGGCATAGAATCGACAACGCTGTACTCTTATCTTCACTGACATCACAACGTGGACCTCACTATATTGTCATGAAAATCATAATTATATTATTTAAATATCTTTCAGTGCATTCGTTATAAATTTTACCTGATCTGACCGCTGAGCGACCTTGGTGAAACTGGACATAAGTGTTCATCGGTACATTATTCTGTAACGGGAGAACGGGACTTAAACTTGAAAGCTTTCTTTTTATTTGGTACGCATGACAAGTTCATTGAACTTATCAATAATTGAGCAAATTAGATCTTTGAAAAATACCCGAATTTAATTTAATGGTACGCTGTAAAAATCCAGTCAATAGAGGGAAAAGTTGACAATTTTTGACCTCAAGGTTCTGTTTGAGGTAGTAAGGAAGGTAAACATATCCAAAGTCCCTACCTGTGCTAATGGAGTGGGCGTGGTTTAAAGGTACCATTTTTTGGTATCTCGCATATAATTCGAAAATTGTCTTAACTGGCATGATTAACAAAATTGAAACTTAAATCGACTTTGAACATAATTACCTACAATATTCATATCACAATTTTTTCTATTACTATCAATATTATTCGTGAGGCTAAGTACGGCATACTTTGAATCAGAGAGAACATACGATTAAACTTGAACGAATTTTTTTTATTTGACAAGATTGCTTTATTGAACGAGCGTTAGCGAGTTCTAACTTTTTACATACTAAAGGCCAAAGTCGTTGCCCGTCTATTTGTATGTTCTACAATAACTTGAGAAAGAATTGATCAATCAGCTAGCTCGTGAAGTGTCATTAGAGCCATGGCTTACTTTACATAGATTACTTGAGCTTTCATCTATAGTAGGCTGTGCTGGAGCACATACAACTGTTAAATTCATTAGATTCTATGATTTATTAGTCATGAATCGTAGAAGCAATAGATTGGCCAACACTTCTAACTCAGCTGTCGCTGAGTCATTGAATCCGAATTACCTAGAATACAAGGTAGTGTACAAAGAATACAACCTAGAATACAAGGTAGTGTACAAAGAATACAAGGTACTCAGCAACAAATCCAAACCAGCTGGTCGGTGTGACGTCATTAGTCTATTCTTCCTATCTTTTCAATGTTAACCTTCTAGTCGTGACCCCGGGATCCGGGCAATTTTACTTTCCTTGCCCTATTACCATAGGTAAGGAAAGTATTGCTTTCCGAAAAAAATTGAGGTACCCCAATTTCTAGATTTCTATACGTTTCAAGGTCCCCTGAGTCCAAAAAAGTGGTTTTTGGGTATTGGTCTGTATGTGCGTCTGTGTACACGATATCTCATCTCCCAGTTAATGGAATGACTTGAAATTTGGAACTTAAGGTCCTTACACTATAAGGATCCGACACGAACAATTTCGATCAAATGCGATTCAAGATGGCGGCTAAAATGGCGAAAATGTCAAAAACAGAGTTGTTCACGATTTTCTCGAAAACTGCTCCAACACTTTTGATTAAAGTTATACCTAGAATAGTCATCGATAAGCTCTATCAACTGCCACAAGTCCCATATCTATAAAAATTTCAGGAGCTCCGCCCCATCTATGCAAAGTTTGATTTTAGATTCTCAATTATCAGGCTTCAGATACAAATTAAACAAAAAAATTCGAGTGGAAAAGATTGA
>NC_052509.1:37373355-37452738 GCF_014356525.2 Nilaparvata lugens
TGTGTGCTTGTTGCTCAGTTTCAGAAAAAGTTGAGTTAGGATCCCTTGACAAATGAATTTACTGAAAAAAATTATTCTTGATTTCTTAGTTATTCAAGAAATTGGATCTAATTTTTCCATAAGATCCTTATTTTCTGTTCAATCTTGACAAATGTGGTGTTGATGGATTTTAAAAAGAAAGAGGAAAAAATGACATTGAAAATAATTCATAACAATGCTGAATAATATTTTCTGTTACTTCATCACTTTAGTAAAAAATGAGACACTAAAGAATACAATACAGTAGGCCTACATAGCAACTGAAGTGTTTGCTATACATTTCATTTCCTACTTATTATCACTATGTAAATCTCGTAGTGGATAAGTAAATTACATTATGATTTATTTAAATAGTAAAAAAGAATCTTCCTTCAATCAACGTGACAAAAAACGCTCCTTCAATCCACGTGACATGCATGTATAAATATTTACATATTTGAATTTAATAATTATTTCACACACATTATTTAATAATATGGTGACATCATTTGATGCCAGCTTTAAACGTTTCTCCTGTGGAGAAAAAATGATGAATTTAGTAGACTGTTTAGTAGATCCTAGACATTCAGATTTAAATCTACATAACAATTGATTCCCCTTTTCATCCAGGATATTTGTGGTTTCTTTAAATTTCGATTTATTGACCGAGCGAAGTGAGTTCTAAGATTGAAGTCGACTGCTTTGCATTTCTCTTTATGTTTATATGTTCCGCAATTACAGCGAAACGCAGCAATAGATTACCATGAAATTTGACAGTTATATTTCTTTTTAAATTGTGCCTCGACGTATATACAAAGTTTTTTTTTGGAAATTTTGCATTTTAAGGTTAATACAATAGGTAAAGTCTCCTTTGAACGCCAATATTACAGTAAAAATCAGAATAGAATCATTCATCATAAATCAGCTGTCGAGTGGATTTTTAATTGCATGCAATAAGGGTTAACCTTCTAGTCCTGACCCTATTTTTTCCCGATGTTAGTCGTGACCCTCGGTCCCAGGGACCCACTTCTTTCATATTGAATATCTCAATATATTTCAAGATATAATGTTTTTCCATGATTCTAATATGTCCAAGGGTTATTGATGAACACAACGAGCACTAATGTAAAGCAGAAATCGATCTTTATTATAATTTTAAAAATAAATTTATAAAACATTGCATTTTAAGGGTGGTGGAAAAAAACGTCCGGTTATTATTTTATATAAAGTGAACAAAAATTGATAGTGATGAATACAATATTATGGATCTCACATGCAACACTACAAGAAAGATGGGAGAAAAATTGGAAGGTCATAGTCCACTCTTAGGGTAGTTTTTACCCTACCCTCAAGTTCATGTTGCACAATATTTGCAAAACTTATGAAATTATAGTGATGAACATTGGCGTAGATAGCTGTTTGACATTGGAGGGGACGTACTGGGATGCCTGGGGGGCCTGCCCCCCAATCGAGGGGGGTCTCGGGGGTGCCCCCTAGCGAAATAATTATTAAATTCAAATATGTAAATATTTATATATGCATGTCACGTGGATTGAAGGAGCGTTTTTTGTCACGTTGATTGTTGATTGAAGGAAGATTCTTTTTTACTATTTAAATAAATCATAATGTAATTTACTTATCCACTACGAGATTTACATAGTGATAATAAGTAGGAAATGAAATGTATAGCAAACACTTCAGTTGCTATGTAGGCCTACTGTATTGTATTCTTTAGTGTCTCATTTTTTACTAAAGTGATGAAGTAACAGTAAATATTATTCAGCATTGTTATGAATTATTTTCAATGTCATTTTTTCCTCTTTCTTTTTAATAATTTAAAATTTGTTATTATTTTAAATAAGTAGTCAACTTAACTATTGTTTGTTTTTAATCATATTATTTGTATTATTCTCTTGTATTGTTATAATACTTGATAGAGAGTTGAGTGTAAGAGAGGGTCGACTGCGCCCTAACTTCGCTCTCTGAGAGAAATAAAGGCAGTCATTCTATTCTATTCATGTCACCATAATATACATGTATATATATTAAAAAACAGATGACATCCAATTTATTAGAACAAATGGAATGCCGTCATCTTCATGTGTAGGCAACACACCACACCAACCTTGTTCCTGTGAGACTGACCTTGTCACTGTGACACTCCACTTGTTCGAATGGGACTCTACCCCTCTTCTTGTTCCAGCGAGACTGACCTTGTCTCTGTGAGACTCACCTTGTCTCTGTGAGACTCACCTTGTCTCTATGGGAACTTGTTCCTGTGAGACTGTCATTTATAAAAATACTTGTTCATATGAAACTTGTCTCTGTGACACTAATATCGTTCAAAAACACTACTTGTCTCTGTGAGAACTTGTCTCTGTGATACGGACCTGCAAAGAATCCACGGTACCCCAAGGAACAGCACGTTCAGCAAGCGATGACGAAAAAATGGAAACATCAAACACAACAGACAATTCCCCCAATGGGAATGTGCACAGGAACATGTAGAATTCCAAACAAATAACTCGAATTCCAAGTTGTGGAATTTTTAGATTGATTTCCAAACGGTAGAGATGATGAAATTGAAAGTCTGAGTTTCAAGTGGTGAAGCCATGTTGTTAGAAGAATGGCGATAGATGCCAACATGAGAATATGGAATCTTGACAAAGTCTATCAGCGTAAATACACGAAGAAATTGATAAATAATTGCATCACAGTTGATGAATACATTTGAAGAATTAATTTGAAGGAATAATTCACATTTAAAACGTTCAGTAAACAGATGAATTTGGATGAAGAAAGGTAGACCGCATAAGCGATGTGCACTCACTGACGAGAAGAGATCGAAAGACAAAAAGCTAGGTCAACGCTCGACTAACAAAGAAGAAGCCGGAAACGCTCGAACGTAAGCAAAACGTTCGCGAAAATTTGATGAAAAAGTAGCAATTATCTTGAAAGTAAGATGCCTAAAGGACGAAATAAAATACCAAAAATTGAATAATACAAATATTAAAATTGAAACAACGAATAATATTAGAGAACGCAATCCTGAACATGACTGTGACGTGTAACCGTGACTGTGACGTCACCGGACAGTGCAAACGGACAAAATGACGTCTACGTAGTAACGGAACGAGTATCGAAGTGGACCTGTTCCAATAAATGCTTTGTCAGATTTTACAGATGTATTCTAATAGTGATTCTCTTGCACTGTCAAGTAGGTTAGAAACAGAAGTCTATTACTGATTGATTCAAATTCCAATGATTACTCACTTGTTTCACACATTACTGCAAGGCCGTCACTAACCTCTCTGAACAATTCATCAATTTTTGATGAAGAACTACCGAAAACACAATTAAATACGAAAAATAATAGACACAACACTATAGCAACGTTTGAAGCAGCCAGTGCTACCCCTACCAGTGTTTACTAACACCTATTTATTTATTTATTCACATGTGTCTATATTATTTTCTTTTTTTTGTAATTGATTAATACTGATGCAGAACTGTTAAATAATTGTTTCTATTAAGTTTGATTTAATTTTATATTGTCAATTTTTATAAATGTTACCATAGGCAACAGCCCTGTATCAATTATCAATAAATCCTATACTATTAAACGAGCAACTTCTGTTTATATGTTAAGATGTTTGTATTTCACCGGATCTCGAAAACCGCTCTGATTCTCACGACATTCAGAACATAGTAAGTTTATAATATAAAGATTCGATTGCACTAGGTCTCATCCCTGGGAAAACTCGCTGAAGGACATTAAAATGATAATTATTATTATTCATCCTTGGAAAAACAGCTGATAATTATTTCGTCGTATGTTGGTGATGGAAGTGATTGAGCGAGTTCATGTGTGTGGGACTGTGTCAAAATTATGACTCAGCTGTTGAACTTTTGTAATCATTCAATCAGGTACTTAGTGCCGGTTGCAAAAAAGCCTGGCTATTTTCGATCCTGATTAATTCTAGTAGATCCATCTTTTTGTAATGGTCTTCTCTGATTTGGATCATGTGAAGTTAATGAGGATTAAAATTTAACCGGCTTTTGTGCAACTGGGCCTTTGTGAGGAAAATTTTTGCATTCCTCTAGGAATTAATCTCAATTTACTGTGATTAGATAGAACATTTCTGTATGAATGTTATTATAATTTCTTCTTTCGTAATATTTTTTTCATGCTTTTGTACTCCAGAGCGAAGCTCGGTCCCCGATATTAGATATTATCTTATCTTACCTAGGCTGTATGTGAATGTTCCTAAGAACACTTTCAAAAATTCATGTCTATTTTGTGTTACAGCTGACGTTAACCTTGTCGACCTGAGGGAGCGGAGAATCGCTTACCTCGAAAGCCAGATGAACAGGCAGCAAGAATCCAGTCTACTCCAAAAGTGATTGTCGGCACTATAGCAATAGATTAATCTTTATTATTCCATTATAACAATAATGAAATATGAGGGGACGTTCTAATACATAAGAAAGCATTTAACTTTGACCTGAAGTTTTAGGTTTTATACCTTGAACCAATTGTGAGTGGATCTTATAAGCACAATTTTTTATCACTTTATATGATTATATAATTTCGATTCAGAGTTGATTTCTTACTTTCTTCTCAAATTTGGTCGCAATCTATTTTAATCATAACAAATTAATGGATTTCAAGTAAAATGAAACAATTATTTCTTTCACGGATTTTATCTCATCTGGGCTAGGAAATAATCCAATGAGTAGGTCACTATTTTTACTTTTTTAACTATACCTTACTTGTAAAGTCCGGACGCGTTTCAAGTTACTGGCGGTCTCATCTTCAGCATACTGTACTGTTAGGTAGAAGTAGTAAGGCACGCTGAATATGGGCTTTGAGCTTTAAAACGTGCCCGCGGACTTTGACAATTCGGTAATGAATTATTGTTGAAAATGTGAAAATAGTGACTCATTGATTTGATAATAATAAACATCTAAAATTTCATCAGAAGGTATCATTAATACTACTTGAATATTTCCATTTAACGAAAAATCTTGATTATGTATCTACTTTATCAACAAATATATTTTTTAAGCAATAAATACATGACAAAATTTATATGATCGAATGTCGATTCTTTTGAAAAAAAAATATTTCTCCAAAGATTCACCTCTGGAATAAAAATTGAGTTTTTTTTTATTTGAAATAAGAGCTTTCACAAAAATGAATCAACTACTTCATCAAACGTTATTGAACCCTTCCCTTGTGTACGTATCTATTCCAAGAGTTTTTCTTTTAAAAATATCTGACAAACTAAAATATAATCTTGCGATAGATGGATTTATTTCAATTGATGTTTAATCCAAAAAATACCTTTCAAGCAAAAATAGAATCATTGCTAAATAATTATTATGAATGTTTGCAGATTTCAATAATATTGTAGGTGATTTTCGAATGAGAATGTAGCTTTACCAATTTAGGAATTTTGCAACTACATAATATTGTTGGCTTAGTCAACATTTGCCAATTACTTAATAATTAAAACATACTGTGATTAATGGACTTTGTGGTCAAAAAAAAACAAGATTTTTTAAAGTTTAATTTAAATTATATCTTCTATTGTTTTTACTGGCCAAAATGTTCTGTATAAAATGAACAATAATTTGTAAATAGTTTGTTGAAGTTTTATTTTTCTCCATATTTCTAAGTATTACAACAGACACTGGAGAAATTATAGTAGAATTAGAACAACCTCCTACTTTGTGGGATTAGCCGAGCAGAGAAATGGAGGGAGATGGAGAACCAGATCAGCCAATTACAGTGATGATTAGAGTCATAGTAGTTTGTTAGAAGCCAAGTTGACGATCAGAGTCAGTCGATGCAGTGCTTTCAGAGAGGAAACTATGTACGCGTATCGTCATGAGGTGTTGAAACACTCACTAAAGCTGTGTTTACACCAAAAGGTAACGAAACGTTAATAACTTAATCCTGATAGATTCTATTAGATTGAACGGAACTTCGTATGATAAGTTATGTTCAATCTTATAGAATCTATAAGGATTAATTTATTAACATTTTGTTGATAAGTTTGGTGTAAACGCAGCTTTAAGAGCACAAAACGCCTTCGGCTCTAGCACGGCAACATCTCTGCCGCTGTATCCCTAATTCTCTCTGCGCTGCTCTGCTCTGCTTTACTCTGCTCTGCTCTGCTCCAACTCGGATGATAGCAAAGCAATTTAAAATTGATCTTTCCAAACATAGCCTACAGTACCATTGTTAAATGTTCATTTATATAGTGAGGTCCACGTTATGATGTCAGTATTTTATTAGCCTTGGTGTTGCTATCATTCCACAAAGTAGATACCACTATCCTTCCCTAGTTCTGCATGGTTATCAAATGGTTTTTCAACAATGTAAGCAGTTAGCCTAAAAATATAATTAACAAAATATTCAATCTCAATTATGAAAATGTATCATTTTAATTATTGAAAAATACTTTTTC
Source organism: Nilaparvata lugens (assembly GCF_014356525.2). Classification (NCBI taxonomy): domain Eukaryota; kingdom Metazoa; phylum Arthropoda; class Insecta; order Hemiptera; family Delphacidae; genus Nilaparvata; species Nilaparvata lugens. Next base: position 37,379,850 of record NC_052509.1, read on the forward strand.
TTGAATAAAATATAATTATTTTCAACAAGAATGAACAGTAAATATCTCATCAGATATACCGGTATCAGCTATATCCTTATTGGGAAGGCAGAGAATCGGCAATGCTGTTCTCCTATCTTTCTCCACTGCCATTATAACGTAGACCTCACTATATGAACACTTTGCTATCATCCAATTACTTTCTGTACCTACTCTTCCAGATGTTTCTTCAATCATGCAATTTTTTCAAATAACGTCGCCAAATTTGGTAACAACAGCTTGGTAATTCTTGCTGTTATCATCTTTTTACTTTCCTTGCCCTATTACCAAAGGTAAGGAAAGTATTGCTTTCCGAAAAAATTAAGGTACCTCAATTTCTAAATTTCTATAAGTTTCAAGGTCCCCTGAGTCCGAAAAAGTGGTTTTTGGGTATTGGTCTGTATGTGTGTGTGTGTGTGTTTATGTGCGTCTGTGTACACGATATCTCATCTCCCAGTTAACGGAATGACTTAAAATTTGAAACGTAAGGTCATTACACTATAAGGATGCGACACGAACAATTTCGATCAAATGCAATCCAAGATGGCGGCTAAAATGTTGTCAAAAACAGGGTTTTTCGCGATTTTCTCGAAAACGGCTCCAACGATTTTGATCAAATTTATACCTGAAATAGTCATTGATAAGCCCTATCAACTGCAGCAAGTCCCATATCTGTAAAAATTTCAGGAGCTTCGCCCCATCTATGCAAAGTTTGATTTTAGATTCTCAATTATCAGCCTTCATATACAATTTAAACAAAAAATTTCAAGTGGAAAAGATTTCACTTATTGGTTTTCTCTGCAATTAATGTCCAGTAACATTTTCACCTAAAATTGAAAATAAGCTTGAAATTCGAGAAAATGTGATTATTAAATTGCAAACTGTTGGCAACTGTTGGTTCTATTAAATCATTCACTACGAAGAGATAGCAGACCTCGTGTGTCTAAAGCGTTATTGTCCTATCACCAGCTGGCTCAGATCTTTGAATAGTAGACTTGAGATGCGCGAGAACACTAGCGTCAGGTGATCAATTTTCATAACGGCAAGGAAAATTGTGTGAGTGCGCCACACCAGATTTTTCCACTCGCTCTCATAAGGCTCAGTTGTACAAAAGCCTGTTAAATTTCAATCGTGATAAATTTCACGAGAACTAATCTGAGGTTTTTTCAAAAAGAAGCGGTTCTCTGATTGGTTTTAGTAAAACCATTCACGATTAAAATTTAACCTGTTTTTGTACAACCGGCACTGTCTCGTTTTCGAAAGACTATGGAAAACTTTCTGTTGATCAGCTGCTACTTAAAGGACGAATAAATAATTTTTCAAGGCCCTTTAGCAAGTTTTCCCAGAGTTGGGACCTGTTAATGATTAAAAAAATAAAAATAATTTGTGTACTCCTTCACGAACCTATACTCCAAGTTTCATCAAAATTGTTGGAGATCCGTCATACTCCTATAGTGAGGTCCACGTTATAATGGCAGTGGAGAAAGATAGGAGAACAACGTTGCCGATCCTCTGTCTTGTCAATGCCTTCTATGGATGGTAACTGATACCGGTTTATTGATGTAATATTAACTGTTCATTCTCGTTTGAAATGATTAATTATATTTATAATTATTTATCAAGCAAGAAATTATATTTTTCAATGATTTCATAATGAATTTTCATAATCAAGATGAAAATCTTGTTAATTATATTTCTACAATGTTAAAAAACGATCTGGCAACAGAGCAGAGATAGCGCTTTCCGCTTTATTGCTGAATGATAGCAATACAACTGCTAATCAAACACTGTCATTATAACGTGGTCCTCACTATAAGAATAGGTGCCGGCTGCCTAAGAGCAGTCATGTCAGAGGCCCTGTAATTGATCAGGTGCGACCTGAAAAATCCAACACCAGACGTGAGCCAGCCAGGACACTCGGCATTATTACTAGTAGTTCTGTGAACAGTAGACCTCGCGCAGTATTCTCAACCACAAGTAGCCTACCTGATTGAAACTATGGACCTTATAGTCCAGTCACTATATACATTGGTGCATGCAATTTATATTGTAGTTCTGATTTGTTAATATATTATTTGGGTACATAAGAGAAGTCCAGAACCAATTTCTTCATGAAAAATTTCCTTGTGCTAGATACAGGTGGCCCAAAAACCTCGTATTTTCGGCTCATTTTCCAGTTTTCAGCTATTTCTGCCAAATCTCGTAATCGAACAAAAAAAATTTCTCTCGCTTTTTTTCTAGAATATGAAATTCTGAATAAAATAAGATCATTCGGAACTCTCTATCTCCAATGAGTACTAAGTTATGATTTTTCAAAAATGAGTAAAATTTGAAGAGAAAATCAATTTTTGATGAATTTTAGATTTTGATCAACAATATCTTCCGGTTGTTACAATTTAGATGTATAATTCAAAATCCCTCTGGGCGTATTTTTGTGCTCTACAATCTGAGATCAGGTAGAGCGCTCTATCTCATATAGATTTACAGCTACACCTGACAACAATGCTCCTTGTATTGTGGAAAACACCTAATTTTCAGCTTCAACCATCATCACCATATCACCTATTACATAGTCTTCACATTAATATTTTGCACAATGACTTGATCCTTGAAGGTGTCCTTAAGCGCGCCTACCCACTAGGAAATACTGAAATGAAGTGCATCTAATGGGTGATTCTCATAGAGAATAATCTCATGAACTCATTTCATTGTGCGAAATATCAATGTGAGTTGAAGCTGATGGTTGAAGCTGAAGATTAGGTGTTTTTCACAATACAAGGAGCATTGTTGTCAGGTGTAGCTGTAAATCTATATGAGACTAGCCGTCAGGCTCGCTTCGCTCGCCATATCCGCCTAGCCAGGGGGCTCCGCCCCCTGGACCCCCGACTGGATCATCCAAGAATGAGATCAGCAGGCTCGCTTCGCTCGCCTGCATTTTTCATTTGAGCATTTTTATCATATGTTAGGACAATCCAGTCGGGGGTCCAGACTAAACGTCTGGCTAAACGGATATGGCGAGCGAAGCGAGCCTGACGGCTAGTAATATAATATTCCCAGGATTGAAGTAGCAGTGCCCAATCAATTTTTCCGCGATAAATGCATTTAAATCTTCAACTTGGTGCCAACCTAACAAAATCAACTCAACTTAATGCCAACCTGACAAAATTATTACTTTAGTTGCCAGTTAACAACTGTTTCGGAGAGGTACTCTATCTAGATTATAGTTCTATAGTAACATATGATATGGAAATTTCAATTATAATTAAGAGATTGGGAGAAGAAGAATATACATGGTAAAAGACGAACTTTAAACCCTTAAAAACAACCCTTAGAGTTAAAATATTGCCAAAAGATTTCTTAGTGCGCCTCTAAAGGGCCAACTGAACATACCTACCAAATTTGAACGTTTTTGGTCCGGTAGATTTTTAGTTATGCGAGTGAGTGAGTGAGTGAGTGAGTGCCATTTCGCTTTTATATATATAGATAGAGCGCTCTACCTGATCTCAGATTGTAGAGCACAAAAATACGCCCAGAGGGATTTTGAATTATACTGTACATCTAAATGGTAACAACCGGAAGATATTGTTGATCAAAATCTAAAATTCATCAAAAATTGATTTTCTCTTCAAATTTTACTCATTTTTGAAAAATCATAACTTGATACTCATTTAAGATAGAGAGTTCCAAATGATCTCATTTTATTCAGAATTTCATATTCTAGAAAAAAGGCGAGAGAATTTTTTTTTGTTCGATTACGAGATTTGGCAGAAATAGCTGAAAACTAACTGGAAAATGACTGAAAATACGAGGTTTTTGGGCCACCCTGTATCTAGCACAAGGTAATTTTGCATGAAGAAATGTTCTTCATGAAGAACAGATGAAGAAAGGTTCTGGACTTCTCTTATGTACCCAAATAATATATTAAAAAATCAGAACTACAATATAAATTGCAAGCACACCCCCTTTTTTTGTTGACCGAGCGAAGTGAGGTCTAAGATTCAAGTCAACACTTTGGCATTTCTCTTAATGTTTAAATGTTTATATGTTGCGCATTTACGGCGAAACGCGGAAATAGATTTTCATGAATTTTGACAGGACATACCTGGTATGTTCCTTTTTTAATTGCGCGTTGACGTATATACAAGATTTTTGGAAATTTTGCATTTCAATGATAATATTATAAAAGGAAAAAGGAGCCTCCTTCATACGCCAATATAAGAGTAAAGATCAGACTATAGAATTATCCATCATAAATCAGCTGTCGAGTTGATAATAAATTATTGCATGCTATATCGCATGTAATGCAATATCTCAATGTAACTTGGTAAAAAATCAACAGCTGTGTAGACTATAAATTGCATGCCTCATTGAATGCAATTTTTATGCACTATTAAATAGGATGCAAAGAACTTATAACAGCTTGTCTGGGCGCCTAGATGTCATCTGGTTTTCTCGCACTAAATTCTGGAAAGCGTTATATGATAATTAAATCTTGTGTAAGCATGATCTGATCAAATAAATAGTTAGTGTATCAGTGTGGATGTGCTTATGGTTTGTACGTCGTTATAACTGCGCGAGGTCTACTGTTCACAGAACTACTAGTCTATATTGACTGGACTATTATGGAAATACAGTAATAGACTGGCTTCTCCACACATCTGTTTAATCACACTTGTCAGCTGATTTATGATGAATAATTCTATAGTCTGATTTTTACTCTAATATTGGCGTATGAAGGAGGCTCCTTTTTCCTTTTATATTATCCTTGGAATGCAAAATTACCAAAAACCTTGTATATACGTCGACGCGCAATTAAAAAAGGAATATACCTGTCAAATTTCATGACAACCTATTACCGCGTTTCGCTGTAAATGCGCAACATATAAACATTGTGGCCTAGGCCACAAACTCAAGTTCTGTAGTAAATTTGTCAAACTCTTTAAATAAGGATGATATAATTCAAACATTAAGAGAAATGCTAAACCGTCGACTTGAATCTTAGACCTCACTTTGCTCGGTCAATTATTTTCAGTTTTCCTTTCAGAGATGTGACATAATAAATACGAGCGCCTGAAGTTTAAATCTTTAGGGTGATCCATTTCGGAATAGGTTGAAAATAAAAAATTACATAAGCCTATTTGATTTCTCATTCATACATCAATAATGGGGAAATTTATTTAATTTATAGTTATTCTTTAGAACTAGAATAAATTCTCCTATCTCCTTCTCAGAATTGATATTCTGATAAATCAAATATTTCATTCCAGGAAAAAATTCCTCAAAATTTCATGAATATTTGCTATTATGCTATTAAAACGGAAATGGATCACCCTAAAGATTTCAACTTCAGGGGCTAATTTCTCAAAAATTGAGAATGATAAAGTTTTTCCTGAGAAATGTTTTCCATTTTAGTAGTCAACTCTTGATAGTATCCAAATCGAAATACTTTCAAATATGTCATCAGTAAAAAGTTTTGAGAAGCGAGGTGCACAAACCTATGATGTCTTTTTACATGAAATGCATGCCTATTATTCGGTCTTTTCCCGAGTTCCAGGACATGATTTTTTTATAAATCATTCCACATTACTGTATCATTTGAAAAGACTATTCACAAAATAAAAATTTTCATTTTAATCAATTTTTATAATCGTAGTAATTATTCATTTAAATTACATAAGCCATTATAGCCTAACTGGAATTTTACTGAACAAAAAATTAAAATTAGAAGACTAAAATTTCCTGTAGAGAAAATAAATGTCAATTAGCAAAGAACGGTATTACCCAGTACCTACATTCTATACTTCAATAATTAAACAGCTTTTCTGAATAGTGAGTTGTGCTTTTTCTGGCACTAAATTTTGTCAAATTAAGCAAAAATGTTCCAATTAATGGTGATTTGAGTGTGATATTTTTGTTTTTTATTCTGTTTTCAACCGTCAAAATGTGAAACCATAATCCTATTTCGGACTTTTAAAATGTTATCTAAATTTGGGAGAGTAATAGTACAAGAAATATCCTTAGTTTTTCTCTCCCAATCAGTGCTTCTTTGTAAAAATTATGAATAAATAAATAAAAAAAAAATAAATACAGTTACTCAATAGTAGAAACTTCATAATTCGTGTAACAATAAAATTATTACAAACGAGTATATACCCATGCTTCGCAAACAAACTCCTTTGTTGAATTAGTAATTTTACACAATAAAAAAATATATTGGGGTGGGTAGCATGCTCCTTGCTTTGCGCTCAGCAGAGGACTTTCACCCCTGCCACTGTGTGCGGTGAACGTTTTTACTATAGTAGCCTAATTGAATAATTCCATCGGATTTGCAGTTGAAGATTTATTCGGATTTGCAGTTAACCTACTGCTGGAATATTATAACTGTATTATAATTATTTCAAATATCCAATGAAAGTATTATACATAGAACTAAGGACTTCTGCTACTTCAAATATTGACCGAAGAATTGGTCTGGACACTGTTTTTGGAGTTTCATTTTTTAAATTTCCTTCTGTATTTTAGTTCTTCTGTCAATATTAACAGTAGCAGAAGTCCTTAGTTCTATTTATATAGCTTTTATTGTGTATTTTAAATAATTATTTTACAGTAATGAATAATTATTCTCCATGAAAATTGCTCTGACCAAGAAAATATTGATTACTAAGGCCCTCATATAGTTTGAACTGTGAGCTTCTTCAAATAAAAAAATGTTTACTCAAAATTAGGATTTATTCAAACTACTTACATGAAAAAAAAACAGTTCATCAATTATTACATTTCCGATGTTTCTCTGGTTAGCTCAACTCTTAACAAGCTTATTGGAAAACGCGCTGAAATTGAACACTTTATCCATACCTTTGGAGCTTTCTTTAGCACGACGTAGTTTCCTCTCCTTTTTCGTAAGTATCCTATTATTTCGCTTCTTCTTCTTCTTTTTCATCTGTCCGTTGCTAGTAGTGTTTCCCTTACTCGTTCTTTCTTCATCCTTGTCACTTTCATTGTCAGTTTCCATTGGCTCACTTCTGTCTTCTGTTTTCCTCTTCTTGTTTGGTGGCTGTGAAGTGGATTTGGACGACGATTTTCCTTTCTTTTGCCACATCTGCTGTAGATCACTTTCCACAGAGGCCCATTCTATTTTTGAAACAACACATTTCTTAATTGCAGATTTAGTTTGCACAAACTTGAAGTACAGTTTATCAGAGTAGTTGTTTTCCAGTTCAGATAAACCGTTGTTGATTATCTCATTCGTGATTTTTCTTAGTTTTTTCTTATTACTTGTCATGTATTGTTCAGTTAGTTGACGCTTGTTTCTAAAGTAAGCCTCTAACAATTTGAGAGTCTGACACCTTTGAAATGGACGAAGTTTGTCATTGAATGCGATACTTGTGATGTCTTCAACGAGGGTTATACTGTCGTTCCAAGTCAGACTTAGAATGGAATGAAATAATCCGATAGGCACTATACTGTTGCTTGTAAGGAAACATTCGGTGAGTAAGTTTCTGTAGACAGCTACTAATTTCTCATGAGTTTCTTCCATATTTTCTCTCAAAGTAACTTTGAAGATAAACGTACAACATTCAATAATTTCACTTGACATAGATATGTAGACTGAGTGTGTTTTATCATCACGACTAGTAATTGTTTCGACCAGTTGTACCAGTAGCGATTCATCTAGTTTCTCGGTGAGTTTGTACTTTTTGACAGAGGTGACTGTTTTGATGAACGCCTTCAATTTAGCTACTAGCTCAGCATCAGCATTCCCCTTGATCGTGGTTTCCAGCAGCATGAGGACCACAGAGATTACATCGAGTAGTATGCTGAGTTCGGGTTCGGTTTTTGTCCATACTTTGATGAGGTCGAGCACTTTTAGCCGGAAAACGAACAAATCTTTTTCTTCAAGAGCGACTCGTTTCTGCTGTTGTTGTTTGACGAAACGGAAGGCTTCGGATAGTTTCTCATCGAGGTGTTTTCCCTCGTCTTCGTTCATGTCATCGAGATCCACAGACTCAGTGTCTGTGAGAGTGGCGTCATTTCCTAGTGCAGTGCGCAACTCAGCGCGCAGCTTATCGTAATTGGTGTCATCTTCTATATCATCACCACTCATATCTACATCACTTTCATCTGAAGGAGATTCATCTCCTGATGTTTCATCTTTTTCCTCGGTGCTTTCTTTGTCCTCGTCACCATCATATTCCTCATCAGAATCAGCTTCTTGATTTACAACCATAAGAGGATTCTTACTGTTAGGATTCAAAACGGCCAACATCTGATGAACGTTCTCACTGGTCAAATAAGGACACAAGTGAATGAATACTTTAGTTATAATGTGCCTGTTGGATTTATCTCCCTGAGACAACAAGGACAATATAAGATCAATAATGACGTCAGTCCAACGCAGTTGGTCGTTGTCTTCTGCTTTTCTGCTGGCGTGTTCATAGATGCTTTTCAACTCTTTCAAATTTTCAGCTCCTATCTTGGGGTCCTTGAAGAGGGACAAGCCAAATTGAAGAAACATTACATGAAATGTGGTGCTGGCTAGCTTTCCAGCATCGGTAGCGTTGTTCTCTAGTGAAGATATGATTCGCATCATATCCGTCCACAGTTTTCTAGTTTCTTTGCTGAACTCGACCGAAATAAAATTGCTGGAACATAGTTTTTCATTGAAATAGCCAGCCAAATCAGACAAAATTGTTCGTAAATCAGTCAATCGTTGACATTTTTGATCTAGAGCCAGGTAGATGGTTTTCCGAGCAGTACTGGTGAGCTTTTGAGAGAGCCCATTTCTAAAAAAACCTATATCGATGACTATTTTCAGTTGATTCACTTTCCAGTTGGCCCAGCCGACGATGGAAGGATGATTCAACAGTTTGGAAAGCATCAATATACTTACTTTCTTCTGACTTTCTTTCCAAGGACGCTTAATCTCTTCATCTCCTCTTTTTTCAATCACTTTCATACTCTTATCAGTAAGTACATTGTGAAACATCTCTGCAACAGTCTTCACGTGTTCTTCTTTTAAACCATGAATTAAAGACTGAAACAATTTTGTACCAAGACCACTGAACATTTGAAAATTACCTGGATAAAAATACAAACTTTCAATGATGAGAAGCAGATTTTTTGACTTTATACTTTTATCTGCAAACAGGATTTTGCAAAAAGTATCAATTGCAACTCTTCTAGCTAATCTAATGTTCTCATGCTCTTCCAGTTCATTTTCAAGCAAATACACAAAATTTGGGGTAAAAGCATGCACTAGGAAATCTTTTTTCCCCAATTTATTTGCCATGATTTTAAAGATTTCAAAAGCAAGAGTCATTCGAAGTGGGGTTGGAGCACTAAGCTGTTCGTCCAGTTTGTTCCAAACCTTCTTCACAAATGATTTTGAGGACAGCAAGTTACTAAATATGTATTGATACATTGGAGATTCAATGTAGGACTCGTGAGGTATACACACACATTGCTCAGCGATGATATCCAAAGCAGTTTTGCTGAATATTTCTGATGCACCAATAGTTTTTTCCAAATAGTTTGAATTAATAACTGATGGGAATTCGGCCTGAGCTAACATCAACAAATAATATGCTTCCAGAAATAAAGATTTCTTCTTAATCATGAATTTTTCATGAATGAGTTTCCATACTATTTCAAACTTTTCCAGATCAATGTTTGTAAGTAGCAGACCAAGATAGACGGTTACTGCAAGGAGGAAGTAAGATTTTTTCTGACTAATACTAATCAACTTTGTTACAATTGCTATTATCTGTTCATTGCTGGCTTTTAAAAATACACCAGTACTTATTATAGCTCCATAAGCTAAAATGATTCCTTTGAACACATCAGATTCCTCATCTGGATGATAATTACTAAATTCAGCTTCGATTGCATCGTTGATAGCTTGAAATGAAATATTTGGAAAAGTACTTATCAATCCAATAAATGCGGTGTAGTATCCTTTTCTAGCTCTAGATCTCGGAGATCCTAAACCTCTAATGATGCGGCGTATTCCAAGATGAAGCTCGTGACAAGAATCATCAGTATCTTCCGCCTGTTGTTTATGCACAAGATGAACCAAAATTGCAAGAGATGCCTGTATTTGAGATTGCTCAGTTCCTTCTCTAAGTAAAGAAAAGTAATTAAGAACACTTTCAACATTTTTACCGTCTTCCATTTTAAAAACCAACATTAACTTTTATGTTTAACTCAACCATAAATAAGAAGATAAACTTAAATAGAACCAACATCAAATAATACAAATAATCAATGAATGGCACATTTTACTTTCACGTGTTTACCACATTAACCTCAAATCAAACTTCCAAATCCCAAGCATGTGTGGGATGCCTCAACAGTGGGTCGACTACAAACTTTCTTGATACACATTTTACACCAACGACAAAGTGGGCTAACGACAAATGCAGTCAGCGACAGAGTGGGTCACTTTCCTGAGCAGACCGCATAATGTCGTGTCAAGAGGCGACAAATAAATTCATACATTGCATATTATTTTTTTCATACATTTTCAATAATATAACAATATTCAGGGATTACAAAATGATACCTCACTATATAATATATGTGTCGAGGTTATCATCAAATTAATACTAATTTATGCTAGAACAGAATACAAAAATTCCAAAAATCTAAAACTATAATATCTATTACCCTAAGCATCACCTAGTACAAAGATACTAAACCGAGGTACTATCTTCTACCTATAAATTACCTTATTTAAAAAGAATACTACTTAAATCTAAATCCTACTTACTATTAGTTCCTCACTACTTTGTATCCCAATACTGAATAACTAATGTCTAATTTTTCTTTTGAAGCTATTGAAATTTTCCTCTCCTTTGATTTCTAATGGTATTCTATTAGATATTGTAGGCCCTAAATATCCTAGTGATCTTTGCCCAAATGCTGTATTCATTCTTGGTACTTCTTGATTGTAACGTTCTCTTATTCTAGTATCATGGCTATGATTTATGATATGGTTCCTATTTTGATTTTTTTCCATATACCCTAATAACAACAATATATACAATTGCCTAACACTGAGTACTCTATTTTCTATGAATAATTCTACAGTTGAAACCGGATTTCCTTGTTTCCCATTATTTTCAAAATGCGTTTTTGAGTTTTAAATAATGGATCTATAAAACTGAAGTTAGCTGCACCCCAAACTAACAGACCGTACCTTAAAAGAGATTCAACTCATGTTAAGTATACAGTTTTTTACATTTCTTTGTCTATGATAGGCCTTAATTGATAGAATTTGTATATAAGCTTCCTTATTTTGGCAGTTGTATATGTTATGTGCTTGTTCCATTTCAATGAATCATCTACTATTATTCCTAAATACTTTATATTGTCAGAGCGTTCTATTAGTGGGCAATTACAATTATTGTTACTATTTCTATCACAATTATGAAGCTTCATTGTTGGCATGTGTGGTTTTGTGCTATTTGTTGGAGAAAAAGCTAAAAAAAAATTTTCTGAATTTAATGACAATAAATTATTTCTTAACCAACTAGTGATTTTTATGAGTTAAATGTGGTTGATTTTCATTCCTACACCTCCCGACAATTGCGGTCAGCGACAGAGTGGGTCATTTTTTATCGATATAATGAAATGTTCGATTTTCACTTCTTCATATCGATTTTAAAACGTTCTTTAATTCGTTTTTAGGATTGGCAGCGCTGTTTCTGATCTTTCCTTTCCATGTTGTTTGTTGGTGCGAGGCTCGAGGCTCGCTGTAGAGCTGCTCCTTTCTACTGCGCAAGCATAGTTTCTGTTTGAGTAACACATTTGTAGAGCAGTTTGTTACCTGCTACTTGTAAAAATAACTGTTACCACAGAGAAGAAAGCAGAGGACGCATCTAATGTTGTGCTAAATGGGTGACCAGCAGTGTGGAGGGGGCCGCAGTATTGGAAATATCTGAAACTCAAAATATCAATGTTAATGTCCTATGCTTGAAAACTATTGCTGGGTGGAACTCCAAATATTTGTCAGACAGTGGAATTGTAAATATCTGGAACTCGAAATTATGTTGCTAGGTGGAATTGGGAGTATCTGGAACTCAAATTATTTGTTTGTCAGATGGCGGAATTGAAAATATCGGTTCCAAAGTGGGAGTACTGGTAATGTGTTTGTTATTGAGAAATGGTTCAAGTCTGACTTATTTTCTGGAATGATATGGACTAATAAGCCCACTTAGGGTAATACATAGCTCATTATATTGATGTAGGCAAGGCCTGCATGGACACTAATCATGTGGACCCGGTTGCCAGGGTGATTGTTTTTGGTAACGAACTGTTTATGAGAAAATAACTAGTTGAGTTTTAAGTTGGATTTTGATGAGAGATGTTCAAATATGTTTTATTTTATTTTGATCTTGCTTAATATGTGAACTTTTAATAAATAAAGTGACAATTAAAAAGCACATCTACAACAATATATTAATTTTGGACGGAAATATTGGACTTGAACTTTAAACAGTAAAAACAACTTGGCTGATCTTTTTGGACTTGTTTTTCATTATCAAAATTTGGGAATAGAATACTTTTGGACCTGGTCTATTGTTCTTTTTCAATTATATTCATATGATTTGCGATTGCACCAAAAAATAAATGGAAGTAATATAATATTTTCTAATAAAATATAATGCTCTCATATTTATTATTTTTTAGAAAATTTAATATGTTATCAATATAATAGCATTACGTTTATAGGTTATGTTATGCATAATAATAATTATGTAAAATGGTGTACACACGTACGTTTGCCTCGGGTAGGCATGCATGTATTGGCTTGCATTCGCACGTCTGGACACTGATAGCTGAGGCATGTGGGCGGACCGGAGCCCTGTCGGTATTTTGGCGTGCTCAAAGGCGCCTCGGGCGAGCATTGAATGTGTATGTGTGGACGCGTTTTTGCGGTTACCTACCATAGCATCGACAAACTACAGCACCGACACGACATAGCATCGACAAACCATAGCATTGACAAGTAAAATTAATTAATTTAGGCCTGCCACCACCAGTGAATTCTATACTAACTGGAACGGGCTGTCCAATGTTAAACGGTGTACACACGTACGTTTGCCTCGGGTGAGCATACGTGTATGGGCTTGCATTCGCACGTCTGGACACTGTTCGCTGAGGCATGTGGGCGAACCGGAACCCTGTCAGTGTTTTGGCGTACTCAAAGGCGCCTCAGGCAACGAGTCGCCTAAGAAACGCGAATTTCACTAGCAGACTTTGGGAGTGTGGATCACCAAAATCATCGTTTAATGGATTTCTTCAGCATCTTCATTATGGGTGAGTCCCGAATATTAATCCTACTCAAATGACAAGGAGCGATCAAACTTTATTTGCATAACAACAATAGTTTTTTTCTTGTTTATTTGTACCAATCCAAATCTCTTTCAATGGTTTTTTTTGTATTAGTCTAGGCAGCCAGAGTAGAGTCAAAATTAATGTAAAAATTTGGTAGAGAAAATGTTTAAATACAACAAATTTTCATAGAGTAAAAATTAGCTTTCTTTAACCACGTCTACCCTTTGGTAAAAACAGTTCATTAATATCTAATCTACCCGAGAAATTACAATAACAAATCAAATTGTGATCCAATAATGAATTGTAAATATTGTAGGATTTTTGTAATTTTGTAGGATAATTATGTGGAGTCTCAAATATTCAAATAGAAACATGCATGTTGTATATATTTTGTATCATGATAAAAAAATTTAGAACTGTATAATTTAGGTGAAAATAGCTTTTCTACAGGATTTCAAAACAAAGTATAGATCACATATTTTATTGTAGCTATCAAATCATATTGTGTTTGTTTTATGATATCAATCAGAGTTGGTAATTAAAATTATTGTAATCTTCAATATGCTATCATACGTTTTAGATACCAAAGCTATCTATAGTGAGATTTATTCAAACTTTGAACTAGTATTCCTTGGAGGTAAATCTTGAAGCTAATCTTTTGGAGAATCTTGTTTTGTCATGTGTATGAACAGAGTTGATTTAAAATGAACAGTAATTCAGTATTTGATTCAATTTATGGCTAATTTGGTTGAATAAGACTGTCAATTTCGTGGGACAGTGTTTAGTGCTTTGATTAGGTAATCAAAACTTCTGGGGTTATTGCAGAAATTTTCTGTTTTGGGATTCAGAATAGATATTGTCACAGAGAAGAGATCAGAGGGAACATTCTTACCGACTATTGTTTCGCCTTATGTGTAGTATCACTTATACCGGTAGAAAGCGCTTGTATACGCAAATGACGATTTCTGTCTGAGCTGAGTTAGTACTGTAGTAGGGGGACGTAGTGGGGAGTCATTGGCATCCTACACTTCCCTCTCCAACAAACCAGTTCACACCACTCTCTCCCCCCAGCAAAACAACTGCTGACAGCATTTGTGGCTTGAGGCATGTATGTCATTGTTTTGCTAATAATACATAGACTAGACATTCATTTTTCTTATTCTAATCACTTGCTACTCTCAACTCTCCAGATCGCATGAACGCTGCTTCTCCAGTGACAAAGAGGATTAATTTTTTTCTAATCAACAAGAACTAGAAAACAATAAGTGAATGAGTGGCCAGATTTTGTAACTTTATTACATTATGTACTTCAATTCAATAATTGAAAAAATTTAAATCAATCTAATTTAATCCACAATATTGCGATTTTGAACTTAAAAATTGAGAAAGAGCATGGAATAATTTTAATAATGACATGTTCTTGAGGTGCTGTGTAATGCAGCATTATATTTCTCTATTATTGTTCTAAAATGATTTTAATAAATGATGTCAAAACTGCTCATTAACAATAATATTGTTTCAGTTACTTTTTTTTCATTGAATAGCCAAAGATTGTTAACCTTAATAATATTATTTCAGTTGCTTTTTGTTTTCATTGAATAGCCAATGGTTGTCAACCTTTTTCATGGACTGTACCCATAGTGGAAAGTTCTAATTTTGCATATGAGCTAAATGCTGTTAGGCTAGCCGTCTAGCGGGAGATTGGGGAAGAGGGAGTAATTTGAAAATTCAATGAATTTCTCTCATTATAAACTTATAAGAGCCACTATCTTCTTAGCATTCAGTAAAATAACATCCAGTTTCATTGTATATTATAAGGAGGAAATTGATTGATACTCTTTAAAAAGATTTACCTACCCCTGTTATTATGTATGTGTATTTTTGTCGTAAATGTATTTCCTTTCCTTGATATAATACAAAATTATAAGTAGAGCAATAAAGAGCAAAACTAAAATCGTAAATCGATTTTGAAATAATCTTCATGACCTTTTAGAAGAAACTTTGTGGCTGAATCTGCTAATCAATTCCGACCATGTTGATAAACTTGAAACGCAAAAAATGCTGTTGATTTTATCATTTTTATTCATAGTTCACTTGGACGCACGGTACGATTCAATCACTTGAAAATATCAAGAGATTGAAGATATTCTCCTCATATTCACGATCTCGGTATTTCTAAGATGGAAAACAGTAGTTGAAGATAAATATTTATGGTAACTGAGCTCCTATAGAATAAAATTTAGAACCAATCATGAGTTTCTATGATGTATGATCCTCGTTTAAGAGACTCTTGATTAACAGTGGAATTGCGAAAAAATGGTAAAACTTCAATCGTCACTTTTTCAATCGGTTGTAACTTTCTAATGGTATTGAAATCTAAAGTATTGTTGATTGGAGTGAGAAGAGGAGGAAATTCCTCACATCCTTGACTAGATTTTGATTTTATATCTGTATTATTTCATAAGATATGCAGCATTGAATAAATAAATTGTCATTATTCTGTGTATGGAATATGGGTTGAAGTACAGTGTACACTCAACAAAAAATTTCCCATTTCTCTTAGGAACTTGACTCATGATATATGATTCCCAACTACCTTGTCAAGCCGAAAAGAAAGAGCGTACGGGAAGATCCGAACATTGTATCAAAAGTTATGAATGAAATTTCGATCCTTGAGGTGTCCTGAAAATCTTTGAGATAGAGCGTTCTACCTGTTCTCAGATTGTAGAGCACAAAATTACGCCTAGTAGGATGTTGAATTATACATTTTTGAATTGTGACAATCGGAAGATATTGTTGATTGAATACTATAGGATTTATCAAAATTGATTTTCCATGAAATTCTACTCGTTTTGGAAAAACTGTAGGATAGAACTGATTGAAGTTATAGAGGTCTGAATGATTCCATTTTATTCTGAATTTTATATACAGTAAAAAAGGAGAGAGAGGATTTTTTTTGTCCAATGACTGGATTTGATTGTAATAGCTCAGAACTGGAGAATGAACCAGACATATTAGGTATTTGGGCCACTCTGTACAAGGAAATTTTGCATGCGAAAATTGGTTCTGGACTTCTCTTATAAACCCTAAAAAACTTCTCTTACAAACCCTAAAAAATGGGGTTATAGGGTTTATAGGTTTTTGGTTTGGCCAAAGACCGTTCAAGTCAGAAGGAAGCTTTTCCATCAAGGGCCAAGCCTAGTGATAGAGTATGTGCATATTTTTTGTAAATATTGTTGTTCACTGATGTTTTTCACTTAGTTTTATCTTCATATTTTCATATTTCAAATAAGTGATTTAATACTTCATATTTATCGTGGTATTACAGTATGTTTTTTCACCTTACAAATCGTACCAGATAGAATAGAACATTCATGATTGTGTGCGGCTGTGTGGGCGTTATGCTCATGCATGTTGATGTTACAGATTTTTGTGTTGAAAAATTAGAGTTGGGTAGCTTAGGGGGTTAGGTTTTTGTTTGGAATTGCAATATGCTGGAATGGGTTGGAGACCAGATTGAGGTATGTTTATTGAATGAGCGAAGCGAATTCTATGTTTCAAGTCAATCAGCGTTCGTCTATTTGTAAGATTTTTTATCTTTCCAATCGTGCTTCTAAGCTCAAAAGTGTAGAGAACTTCTATTTCTCAGCATTCTCCACCGATCCTATTGCATATATCATCATACTCTAAATCCAATTTGTATGTGTGTTTGTGTGTGAATAGGCAGACGTGTGTATGAGTATAAATGTTAGTGAGTGTAGCGAGTTCTACTGTTCTCCGAACTAATAGTTATGAAACATTTCATAACCATATAAAGTAGAATACCCGTTCCTGATTTTATGATACAATGGTAATTAAAAGATTTACTGTTATCTTCAAGGTTTATAAATAGTTTTCCAAACGAAAATTGTATAATAAAGTGATTGACCATGTCACCTCAATTTAATTAATTGATTATAAATAATTGATTAATAATTAGTAAATTAGGTGTGAATTAATTAATAATTTAATTAATTGAGCACCTCCGCTCTGTAATTGGCGCTTGTGCGAATGTGCAGGACAAGTTTGTAGGATAACTGCAGTGAACCATGATAACACGATTACAAACGCATCCACCCCTAGTAGGCCTAGACAATAGAATACCTGGACAAAGTTTGGGACCCTAGAACAGTCTGGTAGGGCTTCATCTCCATCTTCTCCACAAAAATTTTTAGCACATGGAATTAGGGATATTTTATTTTTTTCAATATATCACCTTCTGCTTCTCATACTGAGTCTAAAAGAATTGTTTATCCACCTAATACGAAATTTAGTTTTATATTGTTTATCATATTGTATGTTGATATTTCAATACGCTCTCAACTGCAATGTCAAATAATGACTGTCTTTGTTTAAAATGAATGAATCGCCTTTCGTGACAGCTATTCTTTGTAAACTACTTTGAACAGTTGCTCTAGTGAGCCAGGGTGTCATTTGTAGATTGTAGATTCCAACCAGTTTGACACACGCACAACTGCCAACGCCCTTCTTGCAGAAAGGTGTTGCTGAAGCCTACGTGAACAATAGTATTTCAAAACATTGTTATTCGAGGAGCTATTCACAAGTAATTGTCAATAAGGGCCTGTCTATTATAAACTGTAGGATGTTGAACAAACTAATATACAGTCGAACCTCTCTATAACAAACCTCCACCTAACGAAATCCTCTACACGACGAATTTTTACCTGATCCCATGACATTTTAGAGTTTTTGCTGCTTATTTACCTCTATTTAACGAATTTCGGACCTCTCAACAACAAAGTTTTTTCTTGACTTCAACATACAAAGTGTAGTGTGTATAGGAAGCAGACGGTCATTTTCAAGGAATTCTTTAGTTTCAGCAGAAAGGTCAATAGACTAAAAATAATGGCAATTCAGGTAGGAAGAAGATAGGGTGGTACGATATTATAAGATCCATAGGATCGTGGCAGTTTTCTTGACATAACCTCTCAATAACGAATACCTCTCAGCAGCGAATTTTTTCTCGGGATAATCGACTTCGTTATACAGAGGTTCGACTGTATTTTCATTTTCATAGTATTGCTTTTCGTAACATTAAAGGACTGATGAATTTCGAAGTATTTTCTATTGGAATTCATGATAAATTAAGCTTGGTAAATATATTTTGTTCATTTATAGTGGTTTTGTATAGAATAAACAGGGTCATGCCTCCCCCCCCCACCGCACAGATTTGTTGTTTTGCCTCAACTGTTTGAAATAATCCAATCTATGATAAAATAACATAATATAAGATCTGAGAAATATTTCTAGATAGTCTTAAACTTGTTTCTCTATACCAATTATAGGTTACATTCATTTGATCAGTGTTCACCTTCTGATCCATTGAGGATGATCAAGAAATCATAAGTTTTGGTTCGCCTAATTTTTCAGTTTCCTGCAATTCCCGTCCAATATAACTGGCGGACAGATAAAATTATTCCTGTCCCATCCATTGAATTTCAAAGAGAGAAGGAAATCTTCTAAATTCATCTCTCCAAAAATTTAAAACTTTCAAGAGTAATAAGTTATGATTTTTCACAAGAGTGTTGAATTTTTGGAAACCTGAATTAAAATGCAAATTAAAATGTTTTTTCAGGTCCACCTTGTATGATGTGACTATCTTCTTATTCAATATTTGTGGTTTTGAGGAAAGCATTTGCCCATCATATCAATTGTAAGTAATATTTGAGGAGACATTATTATGCTTTTCTTACAATTATTATCAACTGTTACTACCAACTGTCAAGTCACTAGTAACAGTATTAACTATTAATTTATGGCCTATCAAGCAGCATACTAAAGCTAATATAATAGTCCAGGCAATGGATGCTCAAAAAAAGGTAGCCTATAGAGGGGAATGTTTGGAAGACAATTTCTTACCCCGCAGTTCTGTTTAGGGTATTTAAGGAGGTAAACATGGAAAAGTGCAATTTTCATTGCTGCAACAAGTGTTAACTCAGCGGTTCCACACCTTCAACAGAGGAGATAAAGATGCACACTTTTGGCATGTTCACCTACTAACTGGTCCAAATTAAGCTGCAAAGTCAAAAATTGTTTCACAGACACCCCCCTTCAAATGTGATTTTCAAACGATCAATTGTTGCAGCAATGAAAATTTCACCCCCTACATTGAAGCTGCTATAACAATGAAAGGAAAACTTGGAATAGTGGAATAATGCATCATTTCAAAGAGAATTCAATGCTCTATAAGCATCAGTTTTTATGATGCATTGTTGGAGAGTTATAAGCCCTGAAAGAGCAAAACATTGGATGAAAACCTGTCATTTTAACAATTACACACCTTCAAGAGCGAATATCTTGGTAACTGTTTGGAATATCACAAAATTCCAGCAAACAAAAAGTGTAGAGAATTTATTAAGCTTCATTTTTGAATAGTTAGTTATGTCAGTTGAACACATTGTTCTGAAGATAAGAGCGTGGGAGCAAAACGCTTAAAATGCAATTTTCAAACCACCCTCATCCCCTTAGCACGTGAGTTAGGAATTTTGATATGTTCTTCTCGTAACTAGTCTTAACAAAGCTGCAAAGTCAAAAATTGTGTCTAAAACATTCCCTCCAAATTCCTTTGTCAATTGGTCTATTGTTGAAAAAATGGAGATTTCACAATCAACACTAATGCTGCTGCAACAGTTATAGGGAAATGCGTATAAGTGTGAAATTATATATCAAACTGAAGACAATTCAATGCGTTATATGCTCATAATCAGCATGAATTTTTCCCATCGATTTTTAAAAAGTTATAAGAGCAAAAATTGAAATATATTGGAGGCAAACATGATTTTTTTCAAAAATTTTACACCTTCAAGAGAGGATATATCGAAAACTAGAGAAGATACCGCATAGAAAAAGTTGTGAGATGAATATTGTAAGAAATTATGTAAGCTTAAATTTTGTAAATAACAATTATGTACGTAAGATTCATAGTTTTAGATTTATATGCGAGAAACCAAAAAATGGTACCTTTGAACCACCCACACCCCCGTAGCACATGGGGTAGGGGTGGGGACTTTTGATATGTTTATCTCCTTACTACCCTAAACAGAACTGTAGGGTCAAAAATTGTCTTCCAAACATTCCCCTTTATAGCCTTTTCTTGACTGGACTATTATAAGAACGGAATGTTCATTAACTTGCTGTATACATAAGTGCCTGAGTAACTGAGTAGAGGAGGGTTTATTTCTGACGTATTAAAAGTGGCCTTCAGATGTTTTCATCAACAATTAATTTTTGTCACATTCCAGGATTTGACTGCATAAGCACTTATCTGTATTGAATGGAGAAAAGTTACCTTAGCTTAAAGAAAGACCTCTATGCCTTGCCTGTATTCAGGCATTATAAAGTAGGTCTACCTGAATTTTGTTACTGTAAAATCTAATGGATAAGAAACATTTTTTTGGCATATGTAGTGTCTTATATCTCACTATAAAATGAATGCTCTATGTGAGAGGAAAACTCTTCAACAAATCTTTTGACGTATTGACTTTTGATTGTATTCTTTGACTGTACATAAGCATTTTTGTGAATTCAATATTGATTATTGTTATTCTGTAATGTACTTGTCATAGAATAAGATTATTTAATCTCATAGTAGAATAGTTTAATGAAGGCGGCTGAATCAGACAAGGGTCTGATCAAAAGATTTACACTAATGAAGTTGGAAGTGTTCTTTTAGAACACTTAGCAACTCTTTAGAAACTCGCGCTCGGCAGGGGCTTCGCCCCCTGCACCCCCAATAGGGGGGTTAGCAGCCTCCGCGCTTCGCGCTCCGGCTGGGAGGCAGGCTTCGCCCGCCCAATTGTCTTTTGTGACTATATAGTGTTGGGTAGCAGGCTCCGCGTTTCGCGCTCCGGCTGGGATGCGGGCTCCGCCCGCACAATTCTCTTCTTCTCCTTCCTCTCTTCCTCCTTCCTTCTTCTCCTTCCTCTCTTCTTCTTCTTCTTCAATAATTAGATCACAGCTGCTGGTCAGTAAACAACTTGGAATGATGCCAGGAAAGGCGCGACACGTTACAAAGATCTCACACACACAGTTTTCGATGAAAACTCAATTTGAATTTGGTTGAAATTTAGCTATGGCTACTAACTTAACTTGGCGAGCTGAACAAAAAAGCTTGAAATAATTTTTTGTGGGAAACAAATTTAAATGTGTCCCAAATATTTGGGCGAGTACAGGGGTGCCGGGGGGAAAAATTTGGAAGGTCTGGAGGTTTTCCCGTAGCCTCCAGTGTAGTATGCAACAGATTTGGTATTCAGTTTTCACAGCAATCTTATAGTTTTGGCTGGGAATTTTTCGTATTTGGGAAAACTTCAAATTTTCGATGAAAACTCAATTTCCCGGGTCCCCATTTGAATTCGGTTGAAATTGAACTATGGCTATAGGCTTATCTCCGGGGGCTGAACAAAAAAGCTTTTATCGAATTTTCTGTGCGATGCTGATTTCAAATGTCGAAAAAATTTGGGTGTCTCTTGGGGGCCAGGAGGTGAAATTTTCGTGATTTGGAGGTTTTCCCATAGCCTTCAGTACGTTCCCTAATTGATTTCGAGGTTGTTTGTCCGTGACAATCAGCCGTATTGGCTGTGAATTTCTTGTCTATGTGGCTTTAATATAATAAAGATTGGCAACTTCAATATAATAAGATTTAGTACTCTTATATACAATGAAGTTAACTCCACCCACAAAGAGCATTTGGACAAAATGTTATTCAATTAACAAGTATAGCATAGCAACAGACATCATCATCAGTGGATTATATGATGTTTGTAGATTAAACATAGAGCATTTGTCATGATGTCCCTAGTATTCAAGTTTTATAGTCTACTTTCAAGTTTTGGAGAAGCCATTCTTGGCATTCACCACTGAACCGGCATCCACTTTGCATTCATGATAATAAATGTTAGCATCTTGTATAAGTCGTGATATACTGCTATTGGAATACAATTTTGATGCAATTATTGTCACAAATGTTGGTGGCTGCCAAGATAAAAGAAAATTATATTTAATTTCTGGTACTGACAATTTATTTTTTCAGATCAGGTTACTGAGGACAGTGGATAAAATTGATATATGGTGTTTTGTTACCATGATATGGAGGGTAATGGTGGATGAGTGTGGGATGACACTAAGCCTAGTTACATACACATCGATTTTTGGTCGTACGATATTTTACCGTCCTTATAAATTCTATTAGATTGAACAGATGATTTCAAACATATGATGTTTGCCAAGTTCCGTTTAATCTCATAGAATTCATAGTGACGACAAATATCGTACGACCAAAAATCGATGTGTGTGTAACTAGCCTAACAGGACAATAAGAATCGCGTTTGAGAGAACTGAAATGCATTCTAAGCTAGTATTTCATCTTAGCCAAGTATTCAAGTTTATGAAACTACTGTCTGTAAGACAGGTATTACGATGTAAACAAATACAGTTGTAGCAAATAATATTATATCTTTGATAAATAAAATTAATTTGAATTTATTCGAATTTGTTATTGATTATTATTATCCTATTCCATTCTAGCACCTCCTGTGTGAATTTATAATTTACAAAAGTAATATATTCTGATTTTTGTAAACAATACCTTGACAGAAATGAAAATACATTTGAAAGCTTAAAAATATATTGGAAATTTGAATTTTCAAAATGTATTCTGAGTTTTCTAAAAGAAAGTTTAAAAGTTAATTATACTCTGAATCTCTCTTTTTGTATCTCTCATATTTCTATGATGAGACAGAATTTTTTTTGTTGCAATAAGACATTTTACAATGCATGCTCAACATCAAATAATAAATAATGTTGAAAGTTGAGAAATACAATCAGGGGCCTGTTTCATAAAAATTTAGAAGTCCTGTAATACATGAACAGCTGATTTTATCGGTTATATTTAACATGTAATTGGAATGGTGATTCTCCTTTATTACAGGACTTGTAAGTTTTATGAAACAGGCCCCAGACCCTGTTTCATAAAAACTTGGAAGTCCTGTAATACAGGAACGGCTGATTTTATCAGCTGTATTGAGCATGTAATTGGAATGGTGATCCTGTATTACGTGCTTATAAGTTTTATGAAACAGGGCCCAGGTTTCACTGAGTAATAAAATAAATAAACAATTGCAATGATTTATTGAACGAGCATTAGCGAGTTCTCACCTTGACTTACTGAAGGCCAAAGTCGTTGTCCATCTGTTTGTATGTTCTACAATAACATTAGAGAGAATTGATCAATCAGCTTCAAATGTTGAACACGTATTCTTTGAACCTTTTTACAGGTCAAGTTCGTTGGACAGCAGAGTTCACTAAGGCCCGCCGCAAAGTAGACCCACGCTAATCCACGAAAAGCAACCCACGCCGTGGGATGTTTTGTAAACCATTGCTAGGCTTCTCTAGACATATGTGTAATACATGCAATGAATAATCACTTGTCAGCTGATTGATTATGAATAATTTTATAGCAATGGTTTAAAAAAACATTCCACAGCGTGGGTTGCTTTTCGTGGATTAACGTGGGTCTACTTTGCGGCGGACCTAACTCCATCGTCCTTTTTCAGGATATACAACATTGAAAGTGCTTAAGAAGAAAAATTTGTTTTTTTTATCATTTAGTCAGCTGGAATTAATTAGATGCTATTCATGTAATTTTTCAATTCATTTAAAAAAGCTGATGCTATTTGGCAGGCTGGTATCACACTGACTGTCCGTTATGCGCCGACACATGATTTCAGCTGAATAATACTCAACATAATTATTTCATTTATAAGTTCTATATTAATGTTAACGTCTGTCTGCCTGTCTATTGACTGGGTAAATACGCGTAATTGATAGATAATACTAATTGTGATAGCACAAGTTGCTATGACATTGACAAATTTTCTATGACAATTTTTTTTTGTTCAGTGTTAAAATTGTGAGTAGAGCTACTATTAGTGTTTACTAACACTCGATTATTCAAT
Organism: Nilaparvata lugens; assembly: GCF_014356525.2. Lineage (NCBI taxonomy): Eukaryota > Metazoa > Arthropoda > Insecta > Hemiptera > Delphacidae > Nilaparvata > Nilaparvata lugens. The sequence goes on from NC_052509.1 coordinate 37,404,218, forward strand.
GTAGGTACCCATATATTTCATTTTTGTATCACTAGTAGTTCTGTGAACAGTAGACCTCGCGCAGTTATAGCGACGTCCCAAACCATAAGCAAATCCACACTGATACACTAACTATTTATTATTTGATCAGATCATGCTTACACAAGATTTAATTAACATATAACGCTTTCCAGAATTTAGCGCGAGAAAACCAGAAGACATCTAGGCGCCCAGACGAGCTGTTATAAGTTCTTTGCATCCTATTTAATAGTGCATAAAAATTGTATTCAATGAGGCATGCAATTATAGACAGATGCTAATTCTTTACCAAGTTACATAGAGATATTGAATTGCATGCGTCTTGGCATACAATTTATAGTCAACTCGACAGCTGATTTATGATGAATAATTAATTCTATAGTCTGATTTTCACTGAAGGAGGCTCCTTTTTCCTTTTATTATCCTTGAAATGTAAAATTTCCAAAAACCTTGTAGCCTATATACGTCGACGCGCAATTTAAAAAGGAACATAAATATACCTATCAAATTTCATGAAAATCTATTACCGCGTTTCGCCGTAAATGCGCAATATATAAACATTTAAACATTAAGAGAAATGCCAAACCGTCGACTTGAATCTTAGACCTCACTTCGCTCGATCAATTAATTATTAGTATTATCTTTAATGTTGAGATCATTGAAACGTTTTCAGATATATGTGCAGGTTTTGTCATTAATTTTCTTTTTAAATTCTGTATCGAAATCATGACCACGTTCCTATTTGAAAAATGAAGTAGGATGAGTATAGTTTTGAAGCGATAGAAAGTAGTTTTTTTCAATTGGAATAGGATCCCCATGGAACCTAATGTCATATCATACTACTTGTAAAAGAGATATTTAACTGTTTCCATAATAATTCTCATTAACTCAGGGTATAATTACAAATTGCGGATTTCAGAGATCAATACAACAGTTCATGAGCGAGTTCTATAACCCAGGGGTCACTAGTTATTCTATTAAAAAACAAATCAACTGTCAGCTGGATTATAAATTACATTCATATTTTTATGTAAATACGAGTAGCCCTTACAAAGAAAGCAGTAGGTAATATTGGAGTATGGAGAAAATTCCTCTACTCTCATAATATTATTATCCTGAAGAAAACACAAATTGAGTCAGCTGTATTTCGTCTATTTTTGCAAATTGGTTTTTAATGCCTAAGGGCATAAGGACCGGTTTCCGAGCTCGAGATTTAGTTAAGTTCTATACTTTAAACATCTGGAGTTGGAAAATTTGCTTGCCAAAATGGGACATAGTCCACGTTCAAATTGAATTTTCCAAAAACTAGAAAGCCGGTTAAGTTTTAATTGTGATTAATTCCACGAGAACCAATCAGAGAAGCCGTCTCATCAAAAAGGTCTTCTCTGATTGGTTCTCGTGAAATTAATCACGGTTAAAATTTAACCGGATTTTGTGCAACCAGGCTGTAAATACAGTGATTCGCTGTAAATGCACATCATGCACAGAACACACATCATGAGAAAAGCAAAACAGTCAACTTGAATCTTGGACCTCGCTTTGCTCGGTCAATGAATAATATTTTATAGTCTCATTTTTTTTCTTTGATCAGAAGTAGATGATGTGTATTTTGCTTGCTGTGTTTAAACTTGAATTACAGGTTTCTATCGTATGTTACACGCGGTGATATCAAATTCAAATTCAAATTCAAATTCAAATTCAAATTCAAATTCAAATTTATTTATTCAAGTAAGTTACAATACATTCTGGTTCATACACGAATCTACAATAAATTACAGTACAACAGCCAATTATGCAGCAAATTTCACATATTATGAAAACTTATTAATTACAATGAAGATTGAATGCAACATTAGAATATTGATAATATAGTATTGTAATATAACTACATAAATCAGCGGTGTTTCAACAATGAATAAATGATAATTTCAATGAATAAATATACACCCCACTATATATTATATGTGTTGGGGTATAAGTAATTAGTTGCTTATTGCGTGTAATAATTACTATTTACAAACTTCATTCACTGATATGGGATTAAAGTTTTTTATAATAAAATTAGTAAAAATGTATAATACAAACAAACAAAATTATGGAATTAGTAAATAAATATTAATGTTCTATTAAGGATAATAATAAGAAAGGTTATTTTTAGAAAAATGAAAAACAGTAAAGAGTGGAATGAAGAATAAATAGTTTCAATATTTACAGTCTAACTAAATTTTCACAATTTTCCACTCCAATATCAACCAACCAGGAAAATAAACTTTTCTTGAACCTGTGTCTATTGAATTCTTCCCTAATGTAACTTGGTATTGAATTATAAATTTTTGGTCCCAAATATGTGTAGTTTCTTTGCCCAAATGTAGTGTTCATCCTTGGTACTATTGAATACGTGTTTCTCTGCCTTGTTTGATGGTTATGATCTGCCAGTCTTATGTGTTCGTTGTTTCTCCTCATTCGCGTGATGATAGCCTGGATGTAGAGTTGTCTTACACTCAGTACTTTACTGTCCTTGAAAAGAATGTTCGTGGGGAATTGATTCTCCTTGAAGCCTATTATTTTTAGTATTCGTTTTTGAAGTTTATAGAGAGGTTCAACATGTGTAAAATTCGTAGCTCCCCAGATAATTATGACGTATCTTAAAATTGATTGCACTAAAGAAAAATAAACAGTTTTTAATGTCTCATAGTTGAGGATTTTACGGAGTTGATAGAATTTGTAGAGAAGCTTCCTGATCCGGGTAATTGATAGATTAATGTGCTTGTCCCATTTGAATTTGTTGTCCACTATTGTTCCTAAATATTTTATTTCATTGACTTGTTGAATTGAAGGGCAATCACACGGGTTGTTGGTGCTTCCACAGTGATGCAGGATTATTGAAGAATCCGGTGGTCTCGTCCGTTCTGTCAGAGAAAAGGCTAAAAATTTCGTTTTTGTTGCATTTACTGTAAGCAAATTTTCTCTTAACCATTTATCGACTTTGATCAATTCTTCCTGTGCCAGATTAAAAACTTCCTCCCAGGTGTTTCCTTCAAATAGTATACACGTATCATCAGCAAAAGCTATTACTCTTCCTCTTATCTTAATTGAACATAGCTCATTTGCATATGCCAAATACAGAATTGGCCCAAGAACTGTTCCTTGGGGAATCCCAAACTTCATCGTTTCCTCTGAACTGAGATGTTCTTCAACTTTGACTTTTTGACGCCGGTCACAGAGGTATGATCTAAACCATGCTAGAGGAACTCCTCTAATTCCCATGGCTTCTAATTTCTTCAGCAGCAAACTGTGATTAACAGTGTCAAAAGCTTTTGCTAGGTCCAGGAACACTGCTGCACATTTTTTGTTATTTTCTAGCTTATCTGTGACAAAATTTGACAATTCTAATACCGCATCTTCTGTACTCCTCCCCTCACGAAAACCAAATTGATTCCTAGATAGTAAGTTGTTTTTTTCCATGTAATTCACAAGACGTTTCTTTACCAGTTTTTCCAAAATCTTAGAAATATTGCTTATAAGTGAAATAGGCCTGTAATTGGTGGCATTTGTTTTGTCGCCTCCTTTATGTAATGGTCTAACACATGTCTCTTTCATAGCTTTTGGAAAAATTCCTTTTGACAGACTTAAATTAAATATGTGAATTAATGGTTTTACAATTACATTTTTTATCGACTTCAATGTTCTATTATTGATTCCATCAAGTCCTGGAGCACTGTCATTTCGCAAACTACTAATAGCTTCAAGAAGCTCATCTTCAGTTACTGGGTGAAAGTAGATGGAGTGTAGAGTTCTTGTAACAGGTTTATATTGGGATATGATTTGGTCTAGTGGTTTTCTTAAGGAATCTATTATTGTCTCCGCCATTTCTTCACCTACATTTGTGAAAAAGTTATTCATGTGGTTGAGCACAGTTTCTGGATTTTCCTTTAGATTGAAAATCCTATCATCTATTTTAATAGCATTCAATTTCATTTTTGTTTTTGATTTAGAGTCAGTAGCATCTTTGATTACTTTCCACATTTTTTTATTATCCTTTCCAGCTTCATACAATTTCTCTCTATAGTATTGGTCCTTTGTTTCATGAATTAAAGCTGTGAGTGTATTCCTATACCGACGATAGAAGTTGGTTAAGTTAATGTTGTTTGGGTCTTCCTTTCTTCTTTTGTTGAGAAGATTTCTGGTTCTTATTGCTGCTACTATACCTCTGGTGATCCATGGTTTGATGGGTTTGTACTTCTTCTGCCGCCGATGCTGCTTGATATTATTTTGTATATGTTGTCTCAGAGTTGATAAGAAGGTGTCATAAGATGTATCTGGATTATTATCTTCTAAAACATGAATCCACTCCTCATTCAGTAGTTCATTCTTCAAGCTATTAATGTCTATTTTCTCGTTTATTTCATGTGTTCCAGTTTCATTTGCACTATTTCTCGAAATATGTTGCACTCCTAGAATTGTGGTGAAGTGGTCAGTTATTGTTGATTCATAAATGATTGGAAAAAGATTATCTCTGGAGTTGGTAGCAATGTGATCTATGCAAGAAGCAGTTTCTGTTGTAGTTCTGGTTGCTTGTTTAATGCAGAGTCTGAGCCCATGCTCGCTTAGAAGATCGCAGTAGTCATTCAATTGATGATGTGGACGAATTTGAAGGGTGTTAATATTCATGTCTCCGGCACATATGACTTGTTGCCCTCTTAATTCATTCAGGATCGATTCCAAGTCACTCAGGAAATCTGTAATATCATTGAAGGACGGTGATCTGTATATTGCAAGGATGTTCCACTTTTTGTCTGCTGCATCCAACCGAATATGTAGGACATTTGCCTGGTTAATATGTAGCTCAACACATTGTACATTTATACTATCTTTAACATAAACAACTACACCATCATTTTGTAATGGGTTGTTTATGGTGGAAAATACATCATATCCTCGAATGGACTGGAGTACAAATTCAGTCCTAATCCAGCATTCGGTTAGAATAATAACATCAAAAGAAAAATTAATGTCGCACAATTGAATCATCAGCTCATCAAAATTTCTTCTGATACTCCTTATATTGAGACAGAAGATGCTCAAATCACAAGAACTCAATGCTGCACAAAGTTGTTGACTGTTGTTGATCACTTCATCGTTTATTTCTTCAAAATAATCAAGATCCTCGAAGCTGAGCAAATTTGATAAGTTGTTGTTACTCATTATTTAAACTCTCATTAATCCCTTCCATGTTTCTTTCATTCCAGCTTAAGAGAAACTCTTCACTAACATCCTTTAGTTTTCGAATTAGGGTCAGCACTAAATCTTCTTGCCCTGTTGTGATATATCTGAAGGTTTGTGTGTGTCTGCTCATTGCTACTATTACATGTTGTGTGCTGTTATATATTCCAAGTTGTTTTTTATTGTTCCTTATCAGAACTACATTCTTGTGAGTTAAGCCCTGTGCTTCATGAATTGTATGGACTTTAACTGAAGGGTGAAGTTTTGATTGCAGCTCTTCTAGCACTGTTTTCTTCTCGAGCTGAGTGAATGTAAGAATCAGAGTGTTAGGTTCAAGTGGTCCAAGTTCTCCATTTGTTATTGGAGGTCTGACGGATAACAGGACCTCATTTTTCGTACTAATGTCCTGGTAGTAGCTGGAAAGGATGTAGCAGACGTCTATTGGACACCTTCTAGTTACTGTTTGATGGATTCTCTTCTCACAGAGAGATGAAATGTGTGACCATTCAGCTGTTAATTTACTTCTCTCTATGTAAGGTATTTGGTTTGAATCTCCTAGCAGAATAATCTCAGAAGCACCAGCGAGAGATGAGACAAATCCCACGAAACCTGCATGCATTAATACTGCTTCATCTATGAAAACACGTTTGTACTGCTTTTTTGATCCGTTTATTATAAAAGATGAAACTGTTCTATAATCCTGTTTAATTATTCTTTCATATTTATTTTTGTGAATTCTATTCACCTCTTGCCTAATTTCATTTATTCCAGCTCTTGTCTGACACAAAATGAGATCTTTACCTGGTGTATGTTGCTGAAGGATAAAGTGAGTTTTACCACACCCTGGAACTCCATCCATCCAAGTTATTTTTGGCATCTTACAATTTGTGATGTCAACTTTTAGAATATTCTTCAGCAGCTCAGCATTCAGCATGATTTGGGTGTCTCTACTGACTAGAATATACTTTTCCTTAGTTAAGAATGACTTTGTTGTTTCATTGTAGGGTACGTATTTTCCTTCATTTTCTAAACAGAAGCCCATTCGATATGTAGTGGATGTCGGCCACAGGAAAGTCTTAAGTCGATTGTCGTAGATGTTCATCTCGTTTCGCCTTATCTCTTGAATACATGCTGCTGAAGAAGAGATATTACTATTCAGTGATGATAGTACTCCCCTATATAAATCCGCATTCAGAACATCATACTGTTGAATAAAGTTCCTGAGTTCTATCATACTGTTCAAATAAGCATAAAGAATAGAATCATACGGTAGGTATCCTTTTGGACAATCTTCAGAGCCATCGTTTTCATGTGGTATATCCAAGAACTTTAGATTGTTTATTCCTCTGTAATAGAATACATAATTCAGGTTTTTAGTTTTAATTACTAAACTTAAAATGTCCAAGCATGTAAACTCGGAGTCAATATCAAAAGAATCTATTCCAATCGTAATGTTGTATTTATTTATCGATGCATATTCGTCTATTACCAGTAAGAGGTCACGGATACCTAATTGAGCCTCATTGTTATTATTTTGCGCTAATATCAATGTCAATGAATTTTTAACAAGATGAAAACGAATTGAGCTATTATTTACGTTCCGTAAATAAACAGTAGGTAAGCTATTGTATTCATCTTGACTCAGCGTTTTCTTCTTGATTGAATGTGCAACGCCTTCTGAAATACGTAAACAATTTTTATTCCAGCGAGCTAATGATAAATTAAAATCTGTATATTGACCAAAGCTGAAAATCAAAGACGTCCTACTTTTCGCTGACTGTTTTATTAATTCTGTTTTTTTAATAGATGATAGGAAATCTTGAATATCTATTTTTATATTTGATGCTGTGAATTTATTTGATGATTTTGAGCTGGAAATTCTATTTTTAATCTTTTTAAGCACTTCCATAATTTGTTCGATCAATTGATTGTTGCAATGCTTTCACATAGCTGGGACACTTTAGATAGTTTACTTTGTGGTCTGAGGGTTTATCAGCTCTTTTGCAGTTAAAACATACTGGAGGTTTATCGATTGAAGGGCAGGTTTTGATGTTGTGCCCTGTGATGGAGCAATGACCACAGATATCTTCTTCCTTTTTACAATGTTTTGTGATGTGCCCATAGACTTGACATTTATAGCACCTTTGCACTGCATGATAATCATTAACTCTACATGATGTCATATCTATAAATATTTTTTTCTTATTAATTATTGCTTTCCTAATTTCGGGTTCACATTCTACTACCCAATGCACGGAATCCTTGTTTTTCGGCCCTAATTTGAATGATGGCTTGCAACCTTCTTCAAATTTTTGTTTTTCTATTCCTGAATTGACAAAATTTTTGTTATATATTTCTTCAGTTACCTCTTTGTTAGTGAGATCAGATGGAACATCATAAACAATTATCCTGGGTTTTTTATTTTGGGGCTCAGTTATCTTGATTTGATCATTATTCACAGCTTTATTCTTCAATAATTTCTTTTTGTCCTCTAGAGAATCCAGAACAATGAGTAAACCTCCTCCTCTAACGGGTACTGTCTTTTTTATTCTAATGTTATCCTTTCTCGCGATGTTGGTTTTCAGTGTTCCTTTTATTTTTTCACTGTCTTGTTTCTCATTACCGGTGGAATTTGAGGGTTTAATTAAGACTACCTGTTCTTTTGGAAGGATTTTCCTGACTTGATTATTGGACTGGGGATCGCTTGAAGTAGCTTTTTTCGGTAGTTGTATCATGTCTGCGTAAGTAATAGGCCTGTCTTTATTTTTAATTTCCTGAACAGATTTGCTTATGTCCTGTAATGAGTCATGAATTTTCGGATGCCCTAAAGTATCACTTATTTGGCTAATAGTAACTGCTCTCGTTTCTACTTTCACGATTACCAATGCTAATTTTTGAACTAATTCTAAGAAATTATCATATTCGGCTCTGGAAACCTTGTTTTTTTTAAATTCTGACGAAGCCCATTCCTTGAATTCCGAAGAGATACTCTTCATGTTCATTATGTCTGAGTTGAATTCACTCAGCAATAATTGTTCAACAGTTTCCATTTTACCTGGTTGTTCTCGTACTTTGAGTCCTTGGTTCCCTGGAAAGTTATCCTCTTCTTCCTCCTCCTCGAATTGCGGGATCAGTCCATCCGGTGGTTTGGTTGGTGACCTCATCTATCCGACGACGATGACGTATGAAGATAGCTGCTGTATGGTTATGTTCCAGTGACCCACTTATTGATGAACGATGATTGTTTTGAAAACTATCACTACGGTGAAACTAAACTACTAAGATGTTTACTCTACGAGCGCTACTGTAAGACTGTAAGACTGATGTATATAGCGATATTGGAGTATGAAGGGTTCCACTAAAATTACTATTGCCCAGGTCACTAAAATAATTGAAAACGTGAATCTTTTGCTTTGATTGTTTTCTATTATAGTAAGCTATTATATAATTATGGCAACAGGAATTTATTTTGGTTGTTTCTCCATAAAAGTTTTTTATTGATACTACTAGTCTATATATCAATAATAATTTTTTATTGATTTAAATACCATTTATATATCATTAAATATTATTTATTACCCCGTCACATTATATTATGATGAAGTGGGGTATCATTTTTTAAGATTGTGCAAAAACAGTACGGTAGGCCTAAAACTTTTTCTGATTATTACTTTTGTGAGATAATGGAATAAGTATAGGTAATCAATAATATTAAATATAAATAAAAATACTGAAATTGAGTTTTTTTAAACGAATAAGTTTTTCAAAAATTAATATTCTTTTGAGAAAAATTCTCTATTCGAAAATACCATGAAGAAAATATCCATGTACATTTACTGAATCAAAGCTCGTACTGTATATGTCCAACTACATTTTCTATTTCACTTGTGGCTTCAGTTCCATTGTGCATTATGATCACTTGACCTAAGTTTGCAGGTTAAATAATGAAAAAATGAATTCTTTATCTGACATAGCAATTGAATTATAATAATGTTGTTTATCCAAGTTGATAAACATTGGGAAATATTTTGAAAAGATATTAGGGAAATATTTTGGGACTGTGACCTGATACACACCACACACCTGAAAATAAACTATTCATTTTTGAATTTTCTAAATACTATTATTACTGTATTTTTGTTTTGTTGTTTTTATTCATTTTTATAATGAAACTTCTTCTGAATGTTTCTTTCAATTTTGATGATTGTAATTTCACACTACTTTGCAAGAATTCATTAGAAGTAAAATGATGACATGCTGAACTTCTGAAAGCAAACTATTCTTTTTTTAATTCTTTATATCATTATTGTATACAATTTTCGTTTTGTCGTTTATATTATGAGAATCTCACTACATGTTTCTTACAAATTTTGATGATTGTAATTTTACATACTGCATTGACTTATTAATTTAATAAAAAAATATGAACATCTGAAAACAAACTACCGTATTTCCTTCTTTGAATTTTTATATTATTGCATATAATTTTTTTCTGTCGTTTCTATTATGAGACTCTTCATAAATTTGTTTCTTACAAATGTTGATGATTGTAATTTTATGCCTTGGTATTTGAATATTACTCAAGAGAATATACAAAATCTATCTGATTGTTTTTTCATAGGTACTACATTTTTACTTATTTTTGGAGGAAAAATAAATATCTATTATTCTGATTTTAATTTTATATATCATTGACTTATTCCTGAAAACAAAATAAAAATGTATTAAGTTATGCTGAATTTATATTTTCCAGCTCATGATCTTGGTACCTGATCTGATTTCTCAATAGTAAACCGTTCCTAAACTCGTTATGTCCAAATTACAGTTCCAAAATCCATCAATCCAAACTATTTTTCTATTTTCTCACAAAACTCGTGTCACTTGATTTTCTATAGAAGTGTGGAAATTTATTTCATGAATAAACTCCTATGGATGTCTTGTCCAACGTTCAGAGAAATTATAATTCAGAGGACAAGTATAAACTATATCCATAGATTCATATCATTTCACATCTTTTCCGGAAAATAAAATTATTGCGCATCTGAAACAAACAGAAATTATAATTCAGAGGACAAGTATAAACTATATCCATAAATTCATATCATTTCACATCTTTTACGAAAAATAAATTATTACTCATCTGAAACAAACTTTTAAAATTCGTAATCTTAAAATCTTTAAATTCGTATTTGCGCGCCTTTTTTGGAGAACGAAGCTTGGAACAAGGGATTCATAGAGCTACATATTTTGAAAGCAAATTGTTCCACCTGGAGCGCTGAGAGCTGCCTACGTCATGGATTAGCTATGAACGGTGTACACACGTACGTTTGCCTCGGGTGAGCATACGTGCATGGGCTTGCATTCGCACGTGTGGACACTGTTCGCTGAGGCATGTGGGCGAACCGGAACCCTGTCGGTATTTTGGCGTGCTCAAAGGCGCCTCGGGCGAGCATTGAATGTACGTGTGGACGCGATTTTGCCATACGGGTGAGGCAAAACGTAAACATTGAAGGCGTCATAACCTAATTCCAATGAATTAGGTTAATGAATAACAAATCAAATTGTGATCCAATAACTAATTGTAAATTGTAGGATTTTTGTAATTTTGTAGGATATGTGGATTGTCAAATATTTAAATAGAAACATGCATGGAGTATATAATTCGTATCATGATTAACAAATTTAGAACTGCATAATTTAAGTGAAAAAGCTTCTCTACAGGGTTCCTACAAGAAAGTATAGCTCAAATATTATTTTACTGTGGCTATCAAATCTAGATTTCGTCTCATGTTTTAGCCAGTCTTATGGTCGTCCATCTTGTTTTTGTAGCATTTGAATCTACCGCTGCTACAGTCCGCCGACAACTTTCTCATGTGTCATGCGATCTCTGACGTCACAGTTTCATTGATCGCTTGATCGATAGTAGCGCTAGTTGTCGTCTGCTTCTTTCAATGTTTTCTAGTTTAATATTCGTCTATAAGTATTTTGAATTGTATTTTCATTGTTTTTGAACCTCCTTTGGTATACTTCAACAGTCACTTCAACCTCAACACCTTCAGTTCGCTTAATATCGATTTTATATGTTCACTTCATTCGTAGAGTTTGTGCTCATGACTGCCGTGGACGTCATGTTTCCGCTATTTGGGCAGTTCCTGTTTCGTCAACCAGCAAGCAAGAAGGGTCACTTCTTTTGTACAGTCATACGATGTAACATCTCAATTTAACGCGTCCATCTTTGGAAAACTTTATCCATTTTCATCATTCATTATGTCCTAGTTTGTGTGCTTATTCAAGAACCATTCAACGCATTTTTCATCAGTGAACGTTTTTCAACCATATTTTCTATGAATTTAACTTACCTTTCGGGACTTTTCTACTAAGCGTCCTTTTTTGCAATTCACGCCATGCTTTCTGCGTACAACGTTTTTCAATTATTCATCACATTATTATTATGAACTGTAAGTAATTTCAACATGAATTCCACATGAACTTTCAACAATCCTCAATATGAACTTTTGATTTATTATTTATCACTTCAATTTTACTGAGCATCAGTACACACTTTTTAGCGGTTACATTCATTCATCTTGTATGCTCATAGGAGATACATTTTTCAACTTGGGAAGTCTTGTGCAAGTGCAGCTTACCTTATTCAATATTTCAACTCAGGAAATTTGCGCAAGTGCAGTTTGCCTTTCATTGTCAACCGCTACTCATTTTTAGCTACTCAGTCTTAGCTACTCATCAGTTATTTAGTCGAACTTTGTCAATCTCAATTCTTACTGATGCCAGTGATTTCATTTGTCAAGAACATTTTATCTCTTTTTTCAAATATTTATTCACTGCAATTACATCAACTTTAGGACATAACCTCAAACATTAAATTATTCTACTTAACTCATGGTGGAACCTTTTTTCCAATTAACATTCAACCAGTGAAACTCATTCAATTTGTGAAGTGCCCATTCGTCGTTATATTCATTATCAATTTTAATATTGGAACAGTCTCAACTTTCAATATCTCAACGTACTCAAATCAAGTTCTCTTCCGCATCGGTCATCGTTTATCAGGATATAATCAAGATATCTTCATCGTTCAACTTCTATTAGCCCAGCAGCTGTCTGCAACTACAATGTACTTGACAGGAGTCAAGTTCCATCCTCGGATTTTGAGTCACCGTAGGCCTATCACTTTGGCAACACATCATTAATTATTCAGGGAAGTCTTATTCTATTATTCACATTTTTGTACTTACCCTCTCAGAGGCACTGTGTTTACTGGTAGTCTTCATCCCATCAATTTTGTTCCTGATTAACTTTTATTCCTAAATAATAACTATTTTAATACGATCAATCATTCAATTTTTTATCTTCTATTATTATTATTACTTATGTGTTCTACATATAGTAATATTCCCCATGTAACTTGACATGCGTTAAGCTGTCATTTCCCAGCCCGCTTATGTAATACAATATGCTGAGCTTTGTCTCCTTTCAATATTGTATTTGGTATTTTTCAACCTTTTCTATTTTTAATTATTAATCGAACCTTCAGTTCTGGACAGACTTTCTGCTCCTTCTGCTTACATTATAGCCAAGTTGCTATATTTGTCCTCTTTCAGTGTTACATAGTCAACAGCTTGAAAGCTTCAGGTACGATTGGATTCTACCTAAACTGAATTCCTAGTTTTCATTTGTTGTGAAATTAGGTAATTGTTCATATTCATATAATTTCTGTTTTTTTCTTACCTTTAAGATTACTAAGAATTTTGCAGGACTTTTATCTAGGATTTTTTGTCTCTCGACTGTTTTTATTAGTCAGGTTAAGATTCTCATATTTACGATCTTTTTTCAAGTATTCTAAATTTTATTCATTTTTAAACATTGCTAAATTTTGTACGTTCAATTCAATCATTACTCATTGTCATTATTGTTCTATTATTAGTTTCAGCATCAATATATTCTTTTGCGCTCACAGAGGTAACATCGTTTTGAAACATTGTATCAGTATTCTTAAACGTACTAGCAAAAAGTCTAGGTACAATAAACTACTTGAGTGCATTCCTAATTCTTTTTATTTTAATTACAACTACATTAATTTTAAGCATTCCAATAGTTACATTCAAATATCAGCATTACATACGGATAATAAGAAACTTATTATCTATTATTCTTTAATTATTAGTCATCATTATTGCACTACTTTTGTGCATTTTACTTGTGCTCAGACGCACAGTAAACCAGAGGTATTTTTTCGGATCTACACATTCAAGGTTTGTAAATCCGCTCATAGCAAATAATGAAAAGCTGTCAGTGCCTAGATCAGATATAGATCTCATCTATACACTTTCACAGTCCACTACTTTGCAGATCGGCCTTACAACCCGGTCTACTGACAGTCAACATTATTTCTTGGTCCTCGTACGGGCACGGATCGTCTGGCATCCTGTGGTGATTCGTAACTATTTTATTGGATTGCTAATTTTCAAGTTTCTCTTTGGGTACCTTAATTCTTTTTAAGTCCTCTGTAGTTAGTTGAATATACCCAATACAGGTAGAGCAGTCATCGTCCATGTTTATCAACTGCATTCTAGCATACATTAGTCTTACATCATTCTGATAATACTCGTATATATTTCAGTTATCGAAGGGTGAACCAGCACTGTGGCCAGAAAGGTACACTACGTTGTATCGGCGCAGTGAACCAGCCAACCTGTAAACTGTTCGTGGACCCAGACCTGAGCGAGAGCCGATTCCAAGCACAGAAGCATTCAGAACACTGCTGCACCTCGCATCTTGCCAAGTCTAAAGGCAACTCATCTGGGGACCGAATCAGTCGCTGGCTATTCAATTTGTAAGACCGAACCATTTATCAACTCTGTAAATTCATTTTACCGACATACCTTTTGTAATATCTTTTCTCTGTGAGCGTCATAAATTTTTTAGGATTACTAATCAATTCTTGCTATTTCAAGAGACTTATCTATTCATCAATTTACTTAATATTTTTAAATGCATTGAATTCATGCAAATATTAATACTTACCACGCATTTGGTGCTATCTTGACAAGCAATTTTCATTGTGCAATTATCATTAATTTTTACGCAATTAGTCAACAAACCATTGACGACATTCATTTATTTCAAACAATCAACCGATTAGTTTCATTGACAATTTCTATAATCAACCATTGTGTACTTATTGCGCTAGTTATTGTGTTACATCGTTTTATTACGTCCATTCAACATTATATTCATATATCTATTCTTATATTACTCAAATATTAATTAATTTTTTCAAGTCTATATATTTTGTACAATTCAGTATGGAGAATCCAAACGACTCGCTCGTCACCTTTGAAGGTGAAGTTTCTCAAGGTGAGGTCAGACAATGTCCGTCTCCCACCATTCCTAACAATCTTGACACTATCAATCAGCAATTGATTCGATTAATTCAAGATGGTGTTATCAAAGAAATTCAAAATCGTAATGACTATTTTTTTGCTGAAGATCTCAAACAAGAGATGTTAATGCTTAAGAAAAATTTTCATAGTACTACTGAAAATTTTTCCAACAAAGGTTTGCCTGTTGACATTGAATTGTGTCACCAAATTCGCCAGAATTTTGGTACTGTCAATTCTGTACTCTCCAATGCCATATATGAATATGAATTGAAAACTAAAAGAGTAAGTGAAGTCAGCTCTCCATCTCACTCAAATCACGTTGATTCTCCTCACATGGTGAGCGCTCGTCTACCGGACATTCCATTGCCAAAATTTGACGGTAGTCTCAGCGCTTGGCTCAATTTCAAATCGACCTTTACAAGTCTTGTTATCAATAACCGTAACCTTGATAATACATTGAAATTTCATTACCTGCGTCAAGTCCTTTCTGGAGAAGCACTTAATAGAATTTCTAATTCTCCTTCTGGAGATTTTGAGTTAGCCTGGGAACTCTTGACTCAACGTTACGATAATTCATTATTGATTGCCGAAACTCATATTTCAGCCATACTCAACCCTCCTAAACTTGACTGTAGATCATCCCAATCGTGGAGATTATTTATTGACAATCAAAAGACAAATATCTCTGCTCTTGAAGCCCTTGCGCTCAATATCAGTGTGAAAGATCTCATTTTTATTTTTCTCACTGTGTCACGATTTGACAATGCTACGATTAGAGATTGGGAGAGATTTTGTTCTACCAAATCTCAACTTACCATTGATTGCCTTTGGGACTTTTTAGAGTCGCAACATAAAATCGCACAAGCAATGTCGAGCTCATTCAACAACACATCAGTGCAACGCAATACGCCGGCTAATAACCAGCCTAGCACCAGTCGACAACCATCACAGCCCAAAGCCAATATCATGAATTTCAACACTTCAAATTCACCAAATGTTTTCAACAGAGCATCAACTTCTGAGTGTTATTTTTGTCGCAATGGCTCTCACAACATTTTCAATTGTAATCAACTTCTCAAAATTCCAACTTCAGAGCGAACCTCTGCTGTATTGAAAAAATCCTTGTGTGTCAACTGTATTCGGCCATGGGATCGAGCTCACCAATGTCAAGGTTCCTGCAAGACGTGCAATTTACGACATCACACGCTACTTCATGGGTCAAGTCCTGTCCCTAAGAGGTCCAACTATGTCACAACATCGAACCATGCGCGCAATCCAGTGAAAAATCTGTCGCAGAGCATGCCGTACTGTGAGTATAACATACCTCATCAGTCACAACAACAATTAAGGTATGATAATCAATACAACCAGCCATCGCAAATGTCATCAGTGCATCCAACATCAATGAACTCCAATTCAGCAGTGCCAATGACACACATGGTTTCACCTGCGCCGCAAATATCAACTAGCCTTGTCCAGCAGTTGCCGACTTCTAGTGTTGTTGTCAATTCAATTCCCTCTAGACCTCAGTCATCAAATTCTGAGGGAAGTCGTCAATTTGATTCATCTCAATCCAGTTTGCAGCCTGCCACAAATGTGGTTGAATCTCACAATCAGACAGTCAGCTATGCCCACAGCGCACCACAAATCAAATCCATTGATAGCAGACGCACTTGCATCATGCCTACAGCCCAGCTGATCGTCTTTGACAAGAGTGGTCAAGCTGTAATTTGCCGCGCACTCCTCGACAGTGGCTCTGACAGCTGTTTTATTTCACGTCAATTAGCTACTCAACTTCAATTACCCACTATTTGTACTGGCAGCACAGTTCACACTGTGTCTGGCAGTAATGCTACCTTATTGAATTTGTCATCTTTGAGTATTCACTCACCTGACCGAACTTGGTCAACTCACATTGATTGCATTGTCACAGAGAAAATTGTTCCTAGTGTTCCACCATCTGGACTTAATTTTTCAGATTTCAATATTCCCCCCAATGTTGTTTTAGCCGATCCTACCTTCTTCAGAATTTCAGGAGTGGATATACTCTTAAACGTTGATGTCTACGCCATGCTTCATTTACCTGGTCAAATTCGCCTGTCCGAAAGCTGTATTCTTCAGAATACCAAGTTAGGTTGGATAGTCTGGGGCTCCATTCCTGCTTATAAATCATCTGTCACCCATCAACACATTTCCAATTTCGTTTCTAGCATTGAACATGTGTCCAACGCAGACATCTCTAAGCAATTGGAAAAATTTTGGCGAATTGAAGAAATTGATACTGAATCCAGCACGCCAGCAGAACACGCACAAATTGAGCAGCACTACATTGAGAATGTTCAACGTCAAGATGATGGCAGATTTTCTGTAGCCTTGCCGAAAAAGGATTCATTTCATTCGTTAGGTCAATCCTTCAGACAAGCATTGACTCGCTTTCACTCGCTGGAGAAACGTCTTGATACTCATCCTGAACTCAAGAAACAATATATACAATTCATGGATGAATATATTGATTTAGGTCACATGTCTCTTGCACCACCTTCATCTCCATATGATCCATATTATCACATTCCTCATCATCCAGTTTTCAAGCCAGATTCCACGACTACCAAACTTCGAGTTGTGTTTGATGCTTCAGCGAAGTCCACTTCAGGATTATCACTCAATGATGTTCTTCACATTGGTCCAACAGTGCAGCCTGAGTTGTTTGACACAGTGCTCAGATTTCGTATGCATCGTATCGCATTCATTGCTGATATAGCGAAAATGTACCGCCAGATTCTTGTTCATCCAAATGACAGAAATTTTCAACGCATCTTTTGGAGATCTGATCAGAATCAACCTATTCAAGAGTATCACTTGAATACTGTCACTTACGGCACATCCTCAGCTCCATACCTTGCTACACGCACACTCAATCACTTAGCAGATGTTGAATGTTCACTGCAATCAGCAGTTCATCAAGCCATTAAGGAAGATTTTTACGTGGATGATCTTATCAGTGGTTCATCTTCACTCTCATCAGCCATAGAGTTGGCTCATCAATTGCTTACTACACTTAATAAAGGAAATTTGAACTCAGGAAGTGGTTGTCTAATTCGTCAGAATTACTTTCAACGATCCCAGCTCATCTCATCGAGACAGCTACATCACGACCATTATCTGATTCAAACGACAGTGTTGTTAAGGCACTTGGTCTCATTTGGAATTCTACGGCTGATCAACTCACTATTTCATCCAACATTTCAAAAGTTGTTCATCAAACATCTTTCACTAAACGTCAATTATTGTCATGCATTTCTAGCATATTTGATCCGCTTGGACTCATCTCACCCATTGTCATTCGTCCCAAATTGTTATTTCAAAAGCTTTGGCTCCATAAACTTGATTGGGACCAAAAGCTACCATCTGAGCTTCTCACAGAATGGTTATCCATACTTCATGATTTACCAAACATTGCGAATGTTTCTATTCCACGTTGTGTTTTGCCACCCTCTTCAGAGGTCGATTTGGAACTGCATGCATTTTCTGATGCCAGCGCAACAGCATTTGGTGCTTGTCTTTATGTTCGCAGCTCATCATCGGACGGGGTTCAAGTTAGATTGCTTACGTCAAAGTCCAAGGTAGCGTCCATAAAACCATTGCTCACAATTCCTCGTTTGGAACTCCAAGCAGCATATTTGTCATCGAAATTAGTTGTGAAAACAATTCGTGCTTCCAAGCTCAAATTTTCCAGGGTAATCTTGTGGACTGATTCCAAGGTTGTGTGCGATTGGCTCAAGGCTTTGCCAAACAGAGCAGATATCTTTGTTTCGGTTCGCGTCTCTACGATTCAGAATCTTACAGCAGATTTTACATGGAAACATGTCACTACGAAACATAATCCTGCTGACCTAATTTCGAGAGGCTGCACTCCAACAACACTCATCAACAGTTCACTTTGGTGGAACGGCCCGTCTTGGTTGTCCAAGCAAGAAGCTACATGGAATGACATCTCCTGTAATGTTGCAATCATCCGTCCTATATCATCACATGCCACTAGAGTCACAACTTCAGTGTTGAACAATATCATTCATAAATTGTCTGATTATCATCGCATCACCCGTTCAACAGCATACGTTCGTCGTTTCATCCATAACATCACTCGACGTCATCATCCTGATCAGCGCAGATGTGGTCTACTCACAGTAGAAGAAATTCAAGAAGCAGAAATTGCGATCATCCGCACGGTTCAAGCAGAAGCATTCTCAGAAGAGATTCGTCTTCTCCATCAAGGCAGAGAATTGCTTCCATCTAGTTCCTTGAAAGCGCTATCGCCATTCATTGACAATGACTCATTATTGAGAGTTGGCGGCAGATTGAGTCAATCGGACTTGCCGTACGACTACAAACATCAAATCATCTTGCCTTCTAAGCATCGTTTCACTCGTGCGCTCATCATGTCATATCATCGACGTCTTTCTCATGATGGAGTTCAGAGCACCATGACTTCATTACGTCAGCGTTATTGGATACTATCTACTCGTCGTACAGTCAAATCAGTTTTGAAATCCTGCCATTTATGTTTTCGCTTCGCCAAATTTCGTTCGGAACAAATCATGGGACAACTTCCTCCTGTCAGAATACAGTCTGATTTTCCATTCTATAACTCTGGCATAGATTATGCTGGACCGTTTTCATTACTTGTTGGTTCCAAGAAATCACGCACATATTCAAAAGCTTATTTAGCTATCTTCGTCTGCATGGTCACGAAAGCAGTACACGTAGAAGTCGTCTCAGAGTTGACAACGAAAGCCTTTATTGCGGCACTCATTCGCTTCTCATCACGTCGTGGTATTCCACACTCCATATTTTCGGACAATGCAACCACGTTTGTAGGTGCAAACAATGAACTACAAGATCTACATCAGTTTTTTGAGTCATCTAAAACTCAACAAGATATTCATAACTACACGTCGGTTCTCAATATCAAGTGGCACTTCATTCCACCTCGCGCCCCATCTTTTGGAGGTCTATGGGAGAATGCTGTCAAGAACTTCAAGAAAATTTTCAAAGTCGTCACATTCAATCATATTCTTAATTTTGAAGATATGACTACATTCGCAGCTCAAATTGAAGCTATCCTTAACTCTCGTCCACTCGTACCTCTTACAGAGGACCCTCAAGATCTTCAGTATCTCTCGCCAGGTCACTTCTTAGTTGGTCGCCCATTGACTGCGTTGCCTTTCCATTGCCCGCCCACCACCCATGTCGATAACAGGTGTCGTTGGAAACTTCTTCAAAAAATCACTCAAGAACTTTGGGACAGATGGTCTAAGGAGTACTTAGTCACACTTCAACGCAAGCACAAATGGCTTACTGAATCGGACAATCTCACAGTTGACACCATGGTTCTTCTGAAAGATCTCAATTCTGCTCCTTCCACATGGAAGTTAGCTCGCATCATTGAAACCCATCCAGGTGCCGATGGAAAAGTTCGTGTTGTTACAGTGCAGACTGCACATGGTAGGTTCAAGAGAGCAATCTCTAGTCTCGCTCCGCTTCCAGCACTTGAAGATGATTAATTTTGGTAGTCTTTCACTACTTGTCCTTTTTGTATTAGCATTTATTCATCATGTTATCCACCTATTATTCGTATTGCTCGTGTATTTCTATTCGACTCATCTAACATATATGTATTTTTTCGTACTCATCATTTTTTTGCACTCGCTACGTCTTGGTTGACAAGACTTGTTCCTGCATCGAGGGGGGAGCTTTATGTTAGATTTCGTCTCATGTTTTAGCCAGTCTTATGGTCGTCCATCTTGTTTTTGTAGCATTTGAATCTACCGCTGCTACAGTCCGCCGACAACTTTCTCATGTGTCATGCGATCTCTGACGTCACAGTTTCATTGATCGCTTGATCGATAGTAGCGCTAGTTGTCGTCTGCTTCTTTCAATGTTTTCTAGTTTAATATTCGTCTATAAGTATTTTGAATTGTATTTTCATTGTTTTTGAACCTCCTTTGGTATACTTCAACAGTCACTTCAACCTCAACACCTTCAGTTCGCTTAATATCGATTTTATATGTTCACTTCATTCGTAGAGTTTGTGCTCATGACTGCCGTGGACGTCATGTTTCCGCTATTTGGGCAGTTCCTGTTTCGTCAACCAGCAAGCAAGAAGGGTCACTTCTTTTGTACAGTCATACGATGTAACATCTCAATTTAACGCGTCCATCTTTGGAAAACTTTATCCATTTTCATCATTCATTATGTCCTAGTTTGTGTGCTTATTCAAGAACCATTCAACGCATTTTTCATCAGTGAACGTTTTTCAACCATATTTTCTATGAATTTAACTTACCTTTCGGGACTTTTCTACTAAGCGTCCTTTTTTGCAATTCACGCCATGCTTTCTGCGTACAACGTTTTTCAATTATTCATCACATTATTATTATGAACTGTAAGTAATTTCAACATGAATTCCACATGAACTTTCAACAATCCTCAATATGAACTTTTGATTTATTATTTATCACTTCAATTTTACTGAGCATCAGTACACACTTTTTAGCGGTTACATTCATTCATCTTGTATGCTCATAGGAGATACATTTTTCAACTTGGAAGTCTTGTGCAAGTGCAGCTTACCTTATTCAATATTTCAACTCAGGAAATTTGCGCAAGTGCAGTTTGCCTTTCATTGTCAACCGCTACTCATTTTTAGCTACTCAGTCTTAGCTACTCATCAGTTATTTAGTCGAACTTTGTCAATCTCAATTCTTACTGATGCCAGTGATTTCATTTGTCAAGAACATTTTATCTCTTTTTTCAAATATTTATTCACTGCAATTACATCAACTTTAGGACATAACCTCAAACATTAAATTATTCTACTTAACTCATGGTGGAACCTTTTTTCCAATTAACATTCAACCAGTGAAACTCATTCAATTTGTGAAGTGCCCATTCGTCGTTATATTCATTATCAATTTTAATATTGGAACAGTCTCAACTTTCAATATCTCAACGTACTCAAATCAAGTTCTCTTCCGCATCGGTCATCGTTTATCAGGATATAATCAAGATATCTTCATCGTTCAACTTCTATTAGCCCAGCAGCTGTCTGCAACTACAATGTACTTGACAGGAGTCAAGTTCCATCCTCGGATTTTGAGTCACCGTAGGCCTATCACTTTGGCAACACATCATTAATTATTCAGGGAAGTCTTATTCTATTATTCACATTTTTGTACTTACCCTCTCAGAGGCACTGTGTTTACTGGTAGTCTTCATCCCATCAATTTTGTTCCTGATTAACTTTTATTCCTAAATAATAACTATTTTAATACGATCAATCATTCAATTTTTTATCTTCTATTATTATTATTACTTATGTGTTCTACATATAGTAATATTCCCCATGTAACTTGACATGCGTTAAGCTGTCATTTCCCAGCCCGCTTATGTAATACAATATGCTGAGCTTTGTCTCCTTTCAATATTGTATTTGGTATTTTTCAACCTTTTCTATTTTTAATTATTAATCGAACCTTCAGTTCTGGACAGACTTTCTGCTCCTTCTGCTTACATTATAGCCAAGTTGCTATATTTGTCCTCTTTCAGTGTTACATAGTCAACAGCTTGAAAGCTTCAGGTACGATTGGATTCTACCTAAACTGAATTCCTAGTTTTCATTTGTTGTGAAATTAGGTAATTGTTCATATTCATATAATTTCTGTTTTTTCTTACCTTTAAGATTACTAAGAATTTTGCAGGACTTTTAGCTAGTATTATTAGTGTATGGTAGAGAAATATCACAAGAAAGAGAGAAATCTAATCAACTGATTAGATTTAAACTCATTCAAGATTGATTGATTAGATTAACATTAAATAATCAGATTCGAAACATTATTCAACCAAGATAACATTTGCATTTATTTTCATGATAGGATAGCATTTCATGCTAACAATCTTTTACACAAAATACAATCACAAAATACATTTTTTATAATGCAGCTAGTAGTTTTCACAAACAGATTTATTGAAAATAACATCATTATTTGACTCAAATTATTTCATTACATTCTAAGTCCTAAACTTCCATTATCCTTGTTGCACCTCAAAATATTGTAAACCCATAGTTTATCAATATAATAACAAAACTAACCTGACTATTAGAAGATTTACTTTGTCTTTGGTACCTATCCATGAATTAATCTTCTTTTAATTTATAATTTAAAATCACTTGGAAACAATAATAAATAGATAGTTATAGGCTAGTAATAACTTGATCAGAGTCAGTGTAATTGAATATTGAAAGACTGCCATTGAAAAAATTTAAAATAGGTACTATTTTTCTGGTTGACCATTGCTACCCTACCAAACTCATTTAAAACTACAATAGTAATGTATTTGAAAAACTTATTCATGCTCTATTGATCGATATATTGCTTGATGCCAGGAATATCAATGTGAATAGTATAAATTAAAACAGGAGACACACAACATAGATAGATCAAAAACACTGAAAAACTTACATTATAATCGGAAATTTTCGAGGAAATGTGTCCCCTTTCTCAACCGAGCAGAGAGTGTAATGTAAGTTTTTCAGTGTTTTTAATCTATCTATGTCGTGTGTCTCCTGTTTTAATATATATTATAAAACTTTAAAGTGTTTTCTGTTATGTGCTACGAATGTAAGTATATACTTATAGTATGTATATCTAATGTAAATAGTTTATTGAGGCCCAGTTCACTTCTAATTTATTCAAAGTCCAAACTATGTCTTATCATTGATGATTAACTTCACTTTATCTCCAAAATGAATATGTTGAAAGATTATGTTTCTTTTTTCAGGAACCATTTACAAACAAAATATTGAAGAGAATGTGCTCAAAGGAAATGCATATGAATTCTTTTTTGTTGACCAGGATGGAACAATTCTTTGGAACCATAGTTAGAAGAAGTTAGGTAAGATAAAATTCCACTCATTTTTTAAACTTTATATAGGCGATGTCATTTTATACAGTTTCCCATTTTTTTAAAAAGTTTATCCACTTCAATGTTTTATTATCGATTTGATGGTAGATATTCAAATAGTAAGACTCAACTATGGTATGTGACTAAAATAATAGAAAAACTGACTGAATTTTGAAATCATTAATAGCTTACAGGAAATCTTAATATTTCGAAACTACGTGAAACCACATGAGATCAAGATGAACAGTTGAGAAGAGTGCTTAAAAAACAATGTATTCACTTATCATTCAGGGAATAGAGTTATTCATAATATTTGGGATTCCTTCATGAAGAAATATTTATGTAACATTATCTAATAATGTGATAACATTACATCAATAATTTGATGTTAAAATAGTTTTTAGAACACTCTTCTCAACTGTCCATCTTGATCTTGAGTGGATGTTGACTTTATAAATGACCATACATTAGAACTATGAATAGATGACTTCAAAAATTCACCCAGCAAGTGCTGGTAGAAAACACTGAATAATAGCTTTTAATGACAGTGATTCCACCTTTTAAAATTTATGATTAAATTCATGGATGAAATACCTGCATTATTTTGAGAGAGATTTATGTATTTACAGTTGGTTTTCATTTTCAAATCACTTAGTTCTACTTATAAGTTGTAGATAATCATCATTTCAGATTAAACAATTAATTTATTGATTATTTCCATTTGTTTCATTAAACTTATTTCTCAAAATGTAGAACTAAAAATTACTTTATGCAGTACATTTTGGAAGAGTTAAGTAAACCAAACGGTCGAGAAGTAGGCCTACTGACCACAGAAATAAATGAATTGTTCATGGTATCCAAAAATATGTTGTTCACCAACAAGTTCTTTTGACCTTGTGGCACACTGATTAATCCCAATTCCTGCATGGAGATTTATTTATTCAATCAATTATTCAGAATTACAAAACTTACAGATTGATGCTAATAATAATTCAACTGATTGTTGGTTTATTGGAATTTCTCATATAATATTACTTTGTCATTATTGGGGGGTTCCTTCCCAAGAAATATAATTAACAACTACAGATTACAATCAATTTCAGAATTCACTTTGCAAAGTTTTTTTATAATGAATAATAAATAATTAGTTATAACTTTTGATTTCAGGCCTAGTGGTGTACCAGCCAGAAGTAGAGGATGACAAAGAAAATCAACTATGAATAATATTCCATGGATATGATTCATGTATGATGTAGTAGCCTACAGAAGAAAGAGATGGACTAATCTAAGAAATATATTCATTTTCCAGTAAATCTTGATGTGTTTATTTCATGTTATTCATAATAATATCTTCTTTGGGGGGGGGTTAGGGGGGCGATCGCTCCTGCTAACTGCTTCAATTCAGGTAGTTTTGAAGAAAACTGCAAGTGACATGAAGCTAATAAAATTTATTAGTTTTGATGGTTTATACTTGAGGGATTTTTAAAACTATATTCAACCCAACAGCATTGAACTCTTTATAAACAACTTTATGGTTCTGTATGGCTTCTGTTTTTTTTTGGAAATAATAAAATTATGTAACATTGCTGATTGACAAATGCTTTAGGTAACTCATGTAGTTAAATAATAGACATGAATAGGATATAAAATAGGGTAGGCTATCACAATTATGTATTGCATTAAGAATTAAGTAACAGTACTTATGTACTGCATTGAAGGGGTAGCTATATTTCAAAGGTTTTGATTAAAATTGATAAGTTTTTTGAACATTATAGTAAATAAGGAGTTTGAATGGCTACTCTAATTCTAATGAATATCTAATAAAGTATTCATTTTAATAGGGCAAATTTTAATGTTTAATTATGAAAGATAACTAGTAGGCCTACCCCTAATATATTCAAAATAAGCATGACCAGTTTCTAATTATGTCATTGTCAAGAGAGTCCTTAATGGAAATGTCGAAACTAATCATGTTTCATTTTGGAATATCACAAGGGTACTAGTTACCTTCTATAATTAATAGATATTTATTCATTTTAAAATAGGCTAAAAAGTACCATAACAGAACCTGTTTATTCTAGCAAGATATAGTTATCTCAACAATAATTATTAGAATTAGTTCGCCTGTTTTAATTCACTTTGTACATGTCATATGTGTTACAGTAATCTATAATAATAATAATTTTTAATATTCTTATAGGGTGAGGAGTCCATAATTGAACCTTGCCTGAGAAGGCATATTGATTTAGGCAGTCAATGGGCCTCACGATTCTTATTTAAGTATATCAGCCGGGACCGTACCTATCCAATGATCAAAAAGGGGACTTCTGAAATAAAATTGCCTAAAAAACGTTTACTATATTTATTTCTCTTGGTGTAATATAACCCGTAGATTCCAAAAATGCCAAAAGTAAAGCACTTATTTATTAATTTGAATTTTTTTTCGATAGAGCTTCAATAGGCCTCATAAGTTGAATACGGTACTCATAGTAGGTAGGCCTACTTATACACGATGTGATTCAAAGAACATGCATTGACTTTGAAGGCAATTGATTCTAGTTGATAAAATAATTATAATAATATAGGTATTATTAATAATGGAATGCTTCTAGTTAATAAAATAATATCTTATTAATAATGAAATACAATCAGTTACTTCAAATAATTTACCCTCACAAATTTCAAGCATAGGAAATGAAAAGTTAACTCTTTGATTGACATGCCTATAAAGCATAAAATTTAGACTATCATATTGAAGTAACTAATAATATTGTGGAAAAGTTATCTGAGTTATAAAAAGCGAATAATTCACTTTATTGAATTAAATATTCAATAATCATTTTAGAATTACCTTTTGGACAACCCAAAAAGTTCATTGCCCATAACAGATAAAGCAAAATTCATGTCAAAGAACTAGTTCTTTGAGTGTTACTGTTTCTGCCCGCTTGGGTGCGCTGCAATCGATTCTGCTTCTGCCCGTTACGAAAACACAGCTTTACAGTTGTTGTTCGCATCGCAATCTTTGCGCGCTTGCAGTTGTGCGCAAAATTTAGTAGTTTAGTGACGTAGGCGCTCTACCTGCCCTCTAACGGAATGTTATCATCAGAACTATGCGACTCTTTAATTTATTACAATGGCATTGGCAACAAAAACTAGACCATTATTATTATACGCATGTCGTATGGTGTTTATAGGTTATTTTATTCGCTGTGGCTACAGTTACGGTAACCGTAGCTCGTATCGAGTTCCAGTAAACATTTGAGCATGCGCGGCTACCGCTATTTACATGTGCATTGTGGTGCTTGTGGTTTTTGGTCACATGGTTATGATTTCTAAGTAACTAACTAACTTCATTATTAACTAACTTATTTCTAACTAACTTTATTGAAACGATAGGTTATCATAACCATCTCAACAAAAACCATCAACACCACAATGCACATGTAAATAGCGGTAGCCGCGCCTGCGCAAATGTTTACCGGAACTCGAATGGAGTTACGGTTACCGTAACTGTAGCCACAGCATATTTTATTTCTAGAGGCAAAAACTGTATCGATTTAGAGGTTAAGTTCAAGTTATAAATTTACAATATTACATTATTAATGCAAGTAAATTTCATTTACTGCAACATTACTGCAGATTCACTTTAGGAAAGTAAATAGCAATTTCTCAAGTAGAAAAGTGTTAAGCTTATCTATGTTAAAAGCTGAAATGGTACAATTTTGTATCACTAAAATACTAGGTAGGCTATTACAAATTTTTGTTATAAAATAAATAAATAAATGAATAAGCATTATAAATAAATGAAAAGTTGCATTAGATGATAAAATTTATTATATAATTATTTTCCACAATTATGTTTCATCTGTCCATTAAAAATACTTTGTTGGAAAACACATAGCCTACCTACTTGAAAGAATACTCTTTAGCTACTCTTTTAGTTTTTCATGTCATTTTTGCTACTTACTTTCTCATTCAATTATTGTAATTTAACAATTCAAGTTGTCCTATCAAAGATACATCATAAATAGACATACTACATAATAAATAGACATAAACTATGTATAATTGTTAATTATTGGGCAAACATGAGATTCTACAATAATATTTAGACAATTTGGAACTAAATTAGGAAGTTGAAAAAGTTTTGGGCAATAGCCCAAACTTTTTTTTCTTTCCCGATCTTTGTATTATTTAAGCTAACCTAATAAATAAATAATATCTAACGGTTGTTTTATGTAGGATATTGATTAAATCCAAATCTCAAAATCCATAGAAGTTGGCTACAATTTGCTAGCAATCAATAAATCGCTTTATTAAAGACCTACTATCCACGAATGCAACATATTATTAAGACTTCCTTCAATTAAGATTTCTTAATTCTTTAGTAACTAGCAATAAAATGAGTAATGGAATATCATATAATATTTCTTATGTTTAAAAGAACTAAGTTATACATTTCTATTACAACTGAAGTGAAATGTAGAAATTTTGTTTGATCATAATTTAGTGATCGTTTATTTTTCCTACTCAAATTTTTAAAATCAATACTGAATCTTTACATTAAGTTTTCAGAGAATTAAAATTTTTGTCTGCTATGCACAAACTTATATCATTGGCATACATACAAAATTTGTTATCAAGGACTCATTTTGGAAACTCCCCCTTCCCACCAATAGATTTATTGTTTTTGTATTAGGCTATGTTATTGTAATATGTATTTTGGACACGATCCATCCGTGAATGCATGGGCATTTACTTTGTGAAACGAGAAGCGCTCTTAGAAAGATTATTATTATCGATGTACATTATTATTTAATTTTGTAATAATTAGAAGTTTTATTTTTATAGATAATACGGCGCATGCTCACTGACCTCTTGTTGAAACTAATGTATGGCTGGTGAACAATATAATATCTAGTATCAGGTCTGTTTTTTTCAGTATCAACCTATCAAATCTAATCTACTCAAACAATTTTTCTAAAATTAATGCTGAATCTTTTCATTGAGTTTTTAGAGAATTTAATATATTGTCTACTATGCACAAACTTCTATCTTCAGCATACATACAAAATTTGGTATTTTGATAGCATCGAGGACACATTTTGGTAAACACCGACCTTCCCCCACCAATAGATTTAACCTTTGCTATTTGAGACTATTGATATTTATTCAATTATGACTATTCATTGTTATACCCTATGTATTTAGGATACGATCCATTCATGGATGCCTAGGCAACATGTAACGAGAGGCGCTCTAAGAAAGATTATTATTAATAATAATATTGTACATTATTATTTAATTTAGAAATTTTCTCTTTTCAGATAATGTAGCACATGCTCACTGATCTCTTGTTGAAACTTGCTGCTGGTTGAAACAGATGTATGTCTGGTGAACAATTTATCAAGTATCAGGTCAGTTTTTTCAATATCAACCTATCAGGTCTTGATAATTTTCAGTTTTTGCTATAGCAAAATTACTAATTACTTTCAATAGGCCTACCAATTATGTAATACAATTGTATTTTTGCAACATCTTCTACTTGATCTATTACAGCTCCACGAATATCTGTATTTTATTTACGCCCCACTAGGGGGCTATTGCATGTGAAAATAAAACCCAATAATATTAGTAGGTAGTCAGTTGGCTATTAGAATAGGAAATAACCAGAACATTAGCTTGTATTTTATCATACAACAGGGCCCAGAAAGTCAATGTTGGTGAATCCAAACAAATAACTAATTTTTTTTATTATGACAGTTGTTTTTTGGAATTAGATGAGGACTGTATGACAGCAGTAGCAATAGTGCAAAGCGGAACCAATGTCCACGATCAATGTGTTTATCACTCAAATTATAATACTTTGTAATTTGGTTTTATCCATAAACTTGATTATTTGATGCTGAAAATTAGGATAAACTAAACTACTACCATGCGCTCGAAGAGAGCAAGCATGCAGTTGACATCATGTTCTCTCTTTTCATCATCATTTCTCTATTTCATAAAACTATTTTTCAACATATTGATTCAATATAGGAAATTTTTTAAATTATTTCCAGACTAATTATTCCTTCTCGACGCAGGCCTAGCCTAATGAGGAGTGCATTTGATATTTTTATTATTGTTTATGCTTTGTAAAATGAAGTGAATAAAGATGATTTTACTTTAATATACGGTATGGAATGAACAAGAATGAATGAGGTGTGGCAAGCAATGCTGATTTCTTAGAGCAGGGTTTCTTTTACAAAAAAATGTAGAATTTTTCAATAAGTGTAAATTGTAAGAAAAAAATTGAAATAAAAGCGCCTGTTCTTAAACTATGTTCTACCATACGCAACATAGTATGTTCTAAATAAATAGAATTTTATTACCATTCAACTCATCATAGTTACAGACAATGCCATATTCTAATAATTCTAATTCAAACACAACAACTATATGCTGTTGATTTTACGCATCTATGTTGGTTAGAGAGATCGGATTGATAACTTCATTGCAGAAAGTATTGACTAGATAACTGAAAAGTTTCAATTTCAATATTACTGAAATGATTTTCAGAACATGGTAATAATGTTATCTCCTGTGTCTTATGTCACAAACTTTTATAGATAATTCTATAGATTATTATTTATTGATTATTGCTAATTTACACAGTTTTATATCACTTTTAATTGGGAGCTTCATCAGCCCCAGTGTCTTCAATAAATCATTAGGTTATATTTACAGTACATACTCAGTGAGAATTCGTTTTGTCAGCTTCGATTGAACAAAAAAATAGAAGTAGACCATCTAAAGCCCTGCACACACATCGATTTTTGTTCGTACGATATTTGCCGTCCTTAAGAATTCTATCAGATTAAACGGAACTTGACAAACATCATCTGTTTAATCTAATAGAATTCTCAAGGACAGAAAAATATCGTACGAACAAAAATGGATGTGTGTGCGGAGCTTTAGGCTAGATTCACACACATCGATTTTGGTCCTACGATAAAAAATTGAACGTCCAAATTCCAATATAGTTGATATTGGAATATATAGGAGTATATTATTCCAGACAAGAGACGACTGCTACACGGCGTCCGTACGGTAAAAATCGTTGATCGATGTGTTTGTAATCACCCATTCATTTCATTGCGCCACAAAATTGGACGTTCGGTTTTTTATCGTGCGTCCAAAATCGATGTGTGTAAAAAGCTGATTTTGTTTGAACATCTAGCGTTCCATCGGCTTCACTACCACATAGCAACCAGATGCCAAACAGCTTATGTGAATCTTGAAATATGCTCGATCACGATTATAATCTTTATGGAATTTATGTTTCTGAAAGCTACGGTTGTGCGGTCAAAATTCGAACGAACTTTCATTGAACGTCCACAATCGACTTGTGTGTAGCTAGCCCAGTGAGACAATACATTTTTAACTCATAAATGGAATGGTCATTCTTGGAATAGGTTATCTATGTTATGAACATTTGACCATTTCAGATCAGAGATGATCAACAAGAATTCATTGAAAGGTCAATCTACATCGTGTAGCCGCCTAGAATCCTAATCGACTATTATCAGTGATCATCAATCCAAATATCATGAAGATTGAGAATAGATTCAAAGATGATGTTCACATTCAATAAATTGTGTTTGTTTAGAAGATGAAATAGGTGTTATTATTAGAAAATATCTTATAGAGGAAAGATTCATTATTGCACTTTTTATTTTGTTTAATTTTTTTTAATAATATGCTTATAATTTATTTAGTAATTATGTTTTCCTGTATTACTTATACGTATTTTATACTGTCATGTTTAATAGGGTTTTCTTTTTCAGAAACGCAAAGTGCCAGTAATATCTGCCCCCTCATTACTGCTGAGTAACCGAGAAAGCTTTCCAAAAGACAAAGTTGTTCAACGGTGAGTAATGTCTTGAATATGATATTAGATAAAAATTTGGGATGGAACCTACTTAAACCACTTGGAAAAACTTTTTGTGATTCAAAAACACCATATTAGAGCTACATTAGGGAAACCCAGACTCTATCCAAGTGAGAGTTGCTTTAGTGGGCTGGATTTTTAACTGTCAGGCACCCATACATCTAAATCAATCATCTAAATTTCAAATTGCAGATACTGTTTTATCAATTTGTAGAATTGATAAGATCTGGCCATTTTATCACCAGTAAATTTGATAGCAAATCCAAGTTTCATGTTATCCCATTATTATCTTCATTGTTATTCAATCATTGAATCTCTGCGCTCATGTTTTTTGAACCTTGCAGGGACTTCAGTTTTAATATATTTATTCATTATACTTTAATTCATTCATTTATGTATTCAATTCATTCATAAATATCTTATTCTTTTTGATGGTATTTATTCATTTTTCATTTTGTATCGTGTATGGAATTTTCTCTAATTTTTCATTGTAATTATGTTTTTGGACAAATAAATAAAGATTTGATTTGTTGAACTATTTTAGCACATAAATGATAAATCGTTTATTGAAAAAATTGTACCATAATCTTGTCATATATTTTGTGCCCGTTATAAAAAATGTATGCTAATTTATTCTGTTGCTTTCTATTTCAGACAACAAAACATGTCACAAAGTCCGCATCGTAGTCAGCTCATCGTGTGTGTTGATTTTCATACTGCATTTAAGAAACATTCTAATAAAAATATCAAATAATAACATTGTTATTAACGTAGACATTATGCAATCTGTTTATAAAATGTAATCTATTCTATTTTGTACTTTACAAGATACCTATAATTCTATTTGTGTTCATTGTGCTTTAAATAACAACGTTAAATTCAAAATTGTAGTAGATACATTTTTTTGTACTCAAAATAGTGTGTGAATTACTTATCATTTACATAACCTTTAGACTGTGTATTCCAATAATTGAGGTTTAGAACAGTTTGGGGTGAATGCCTGTTGTGTTTACCTTAATCGTATTTGTATATAAATAAATTATGGTAGTAATTAATTTAGTATATAATCCCCTGGGCACAATAGTGTGAAATGCGACGGGAGCGTGAAAACATTTTAGCCATGGTTGAAATTTTTAGAACATCAAAACCCATCGATGTCTAGGAAAGATTGTGGTATCTGGAAAGATTTTGATTGCTTACTGAATGTTCAGAAGATAAATTATGTTTGTCAGTTTTCAGCGAAATCGTTAAGATTTCATTTTATCGATAGTGTAGTGAGAAATCATCAAAATTTTCTTCGGAGAATTCGTTAGTATTTTTATGATCTACAGCTCAAAAACTGTCGCCCGCCGCTAGCTGGATTCAAATTTCCCACTTCGACTAGCATTGGCAGCGCTCTTTGCAATTGGCCAAAGTTTTGCGCCAAGGCAAATGATTCGTCGGCCGTGAAGGCAAGTCGGCGGGGTATTTTATTCAATTTGGATACGGTTTTATCAGAGTAATAGTTCATATACTACAAAGCAGCCCTTTTATTCTTATAGTTATTGTAATATTGGATATTACAATATTATCACAACACTTATTCACTCCATTTATTACTAAATAAGACATATTGAATATCAATTCAAATTTATATTATTAGTAGTCTACCATTTCCAAGATTACGTATTGAGAGTGTTTATCTCAACTTATTATGTTGTATCCTCACAATTTTCGTTCCGAGAAGTTCAACCTTCCTTCTTTCTCTTTCTTCTTCAGTTTCTTCTCCCTTCATCATCATCATCTACCTTTTTCTGATTCCTGTTTCCTCCTTTCTCGTTCTTCTTCCCTTCGGTTTTTTGGTGTCTTCTCGTTTCCTCCTCATGTCTCTTTTTCTGATTTCCTTCTTCTTCTTATCTTGATCTCCCCTTTCTCCTCTTTCACATTTCTTCTCCTCCCGTACAAGCCAGCTTGGTACTCTTCTATAAATTTTTGTTTCGTTATATTACCTCTCCCTTTTTTATTCCAGGCTTAATAAGTTTCTCTTCACTATCTATCTCTTTCTCATTTTTCTATCCCCATTCAATCAACTTTTTTCTCCATATTTATTTACTATTGGTCCCAATCTCTCTTCTTCTGATTCCTATTTCCTTTACTATTAATATATATCCCACTCCTCTTCTTCATTTTCAATATTGACCACAAAAAAAGAACAAAGTAGATCAGTAACGTTAAACTTATCAAAGACATGAAGTAGGCCTATATTCACAGTATATATTTACATTGAAGTATATAATAAAAGAATTGCTTCATCATCAAACCATTTCATCAATTTCATTGTTTCATCATCAAAACGTTATTTTTTCAACATTCATTTCAAATCTAGCAATAATGTTATTCACTCAATTGAATAACAACAATAAGGACAATTTCAAGATGATTAGAAGTCAGGTGAGCAAGGCGAATAATATTAAATTTTAATTGTTAGAATTAAAAAATCAGTAAATTGAGTAGACCAAGATTATTGTTACAATGATTTTAATAGAGTAAACAATCACATAGTTCAGTTTAAAACTGAGATAATCCTATTATATTAAGCGAGCAATTTCTGCTGTTTAATAGTACGGTATTTGCATTCTGCTATCCAAGTGGCAGCCGCCGGTAAAGCATACTTGTTGCAGCCACCCTTTTGAGTGGAGTATTATGTCGTTTTCTGCCACCCTTTCAGCCGTGAGTCCATCATGAATAATTATGCTGCTTTTGGATTAGAGATTAGACTCATATTATAATCATAAAAACATTAATATGTTGAACATTAATATTTTATCGTATCAAAATATTGTCTTATCTTGCATGAATATTTTTATTAAAAATGATTATATATGATATTTTACAAAATATTGTGAATTATTTTATTGTTAATCATTTAAACGGTGTACACACGTACGTTTGCCTCGGGTGAGCATACGTGTATGGGCTTGCATTCGCACGTGTGGACACTGTTCGCTGAGGCATGTGGGCGAACCGGAACCCTGTCGGTATTTTGGCGTGCTCAAAGGCGCCTCGGGCGCGCATTGAATGTACGTGTGGACGCGATTTTGCCATACGGGTGAGGCAAAACGTAAACATTGGAGGTGTCATAACCTAATTCATTGGAATTAAACGGTGTACCCACGTACGTTTGCCTCGGGTGAGCATACGTGTATTGGCTTGCATTCGCACGTGTGGACACTGTTCGCTGAGGCATGTGAGCGAACCGGAACCCTGTCGGTATTTTGCCGTGCTCAAAGGCGCCTCGGGCGAGCATTGAATGTACGTGTGGACGCGATTTTGCCATACGGGTGAGGCAAAACGTAAACATTGAAGGCGTCATAACCTAATTCCAATGAATTAGGTTAATGAATGACAAATCAAATTGTGATCCAATAACTAATTGTAAATTGTAGGATTTTTCTAATTTTGTAGGATATGTGGACTGTCAAATATTTAAATAGAAACATGCATGAAATATATCATTTGTATCATGACTAAAATTTTTAACTGCATAATTTAAGTGAAAAAAGCTTCTCTAAAGGGTTTCTATAAGAAAGAATAGCTCAAATATTATTTTACCGTGGCTATCAAATCATCTTGTGTTTGTTTCATGTTATCAATCATAGTTGTTAATTAAAATTGTAATCTTCAATATGATATTTGTACGTTTTAAGCCGCGTTTACACCGAAGTTTCAAACAAAAGTTGCAAACTTTTATTGCAAACAGCAGTTGCAAACAGTAGTTTCAAATAAAAGTTTGCAACTTTTATTTCATGGTTTTATTTCCATGTTTCATGAAAATGTTTTCAACCTGATTATGACTTGCCTATGTTCTGGTTCCTGGGATCAGTCCTTCCGAGGATGTCAAGTGTCGAGGATGTCATTTTAGCCGCCGCGGCGCGTGTCCGTGTTGTCAAAGCAACGTAGGCCGAGACGATACTGGGTGAGGCCGTCTCTGAATTCCAGAGCTACGTACAGTGGAAATGACCTGTTGGACGATTTAAATAGAGATGATGTCGACCCTCTATCAGGTGAACTGAGAACGGACGGAAGTTATAAAAACTTTGTAAGAATGACCAGTGAGGATTTTGAATATATAACTTTAATGATTGGTCACAAAATTTCGAAAATGGATACGAATTACCGAAAGGCTATTTCTGTAACGGAAAAACTAGCCTTGCGTTTTTTAGCTACCGGAGATTCATACACAAGC
The DNA here is from genome assembly GCF_014356525.2 of Nilaparvata lugens. NCBI lineage: Eukaryota > Metazoa > Arthropoda > Insecta > Hemiptera > Delphacidae > Nilaparvata > Nilaparvata lugens. Next base: position 37,439,985 of record NC_052509.1, read on the forward strand.
TTGAGTTACCTGTTCAAGATATCAAAATCAACCATATCATCAGTTTGTACCTGAGGTGTGCGAGGCTTTAATAGATCTTCTGAAGGATACATAAAGGTAAGACGTTATAAGTAGACTATACCTCGCCTATATTTGTTATTTTGACAGCCATTTTTAAATAATAAATATAAAATATTGTTGTTAACACTCAGAACCTGTTTAAGACCCCCCGCTCTCGCCCCTAAAGGTCCTAGGTATTTTATGGCAAATATATTTTTATAATTTTAAGCAATAAATCTACTACTGGTATTTCGCTTTATTTGTACCAGAATGTGTGCTGCTCTGATACTAGATGCTAATGACCAAGTACCAAGTTGGCGCATTTAAGTAGTAAGTGGCAGGCTGGTAAAAGTGGTTTATTTACCAGGAAAAGTGGTTACATAGTCCAACCTAACTAACCTCACGATAGCATTAAGCTGAGTCTTAAAAATGCAGAGATTAAAATATTTGTCGTTTTCGTAAAAAAACTCCATTTGTGCTAGTGCGCATGCGCAAACATCGTTCACCTAACTTTATAATACAACCATTAGGAACTAACCTGCTTCAGATAGGTTTGTTGGGAGATAACGTAAAGGTAATTAGGGATATTTAGTTTTCAAATACTAATATTTTGAGAACTAATCACTGACAATATCTTTATTATCGTTAACATTTATTTAATACGTTACAGGTTACATAACCACAAGTTCAATATTAGAGTCTATCAAACATTAGAAACGAATGCGGCCTACTTGGCTCCACTTAAAGTTTAAAAATAAAAAAAGTATAACATAGGTCAATAAAAAAACTGAAAAGGGCCAAAAACAACAAACAAAATTACTGTAATGCTGTATAGGTATTTTTGGCGGGGTCATCACCATTGTCCAGATTGTTGACGACTGCGAGCGTGTCGGCTATTGGTTTAAACTGGTGGTCCAGACCAGTGCTTGAAGGCCTAGAAGATCCATTTGATGGTGGGTTATAAGAAATGTTGAATTGAGACATTCCAATTTCGAACAAAACCTGATTTATTCTATGTTTTGCTATCATTTGAATATCGGTGATTTGACGCAGCTGACAAGCAACATTTTCAGCAAATACATCGCAGTCATCTTTTTGTTTCATCCGTGATTGAAGTTTTTTCATAACTTCATATGCTTCGTGGGCCTCAGGGTTCCTTTTACGTTTGCAGGGCTTACGGTAATTACTAGTGGAGGGGGTGATTTCAGACGAAATTTTCTCACATGAGGAAATATTTCCATCACTTGTTTGGGGAATTGCACTGGTTTCAAAAGGACTGGTTCGTCTACTTCTGTTCCATCCTGGAAAAAAGAGGGTATCTTAATAGTATGATAGTTAAAAATTCACTTGCTAAAAATTAGTGAAAAATGTGGCCAGCATTACTCTATTCAAGCTTTTGTTCTCACAATTTACTACAACGGGAAAATGTAGCGAATACAGGCTATAAATATAAATAATATATGATGCTATACTGTACTGGTTGTACTAGATAATTAATTTCTTCCATCTGATTGCAGCTTCCCTCTACAGAAGATGAGTGGCCATCACGCTGAAGAGTATAACCTAAAATGGAACTTCCCTCACTGCATTGGCAGCATGGATGGGAAACATGTAATGCTACAAGCACCATCAACACTGGCAGTGACTACTTCAACTATAAAGGATTCTTTAGCATTGTATTGCTTGCAGTTGTAGATGCCAACTATTGTTTCACTTAGTTTTCGGTTGGATGCCAAGGACGCATTTTCGATGGTGGTGTATTTGCTCACAGCAAAATCAAGAAACTTTTGGATGAATCTGATTTGAACCTTCCAAACCCCAAAATGTTGCCAGGGAGGACCTATCCAGTACCTTACGTCATGCTTGCAGCCGATGCATTCTCTCTGCAACCAAACATGATGAAACCATTTCCAGGCCTCCATGATAAAGGAAGTCTTGAACGAACCTTCAACTATCGCCAATGCCGTGCGCGTAGAGTCGTCGAAAATGTGTTTGGAATTGTATCGGTAGTGTTTAGAATACTCAGAAAACCACTTCTTCTTGAACCAGAAAACGCTGAGAGAATTGTATTAACATGCGCGCATCTGCACAACTTTTTAAGAGGAGCAAGTCGTCAAGTGCATTGTACAATCCCTCAGGGACATACGATAGTGAAGATGCAAGTGGAACTCTTGTACCTGGCCATGGAGGGTGGATGGAATGCCCCAGGGACACTTCTCCGTCTAAAGCGGATTCCTAGGAAACCCTCAGAGCTAGCAAAGGAGATCCGAAAAGAGTTTGCAGAATATTTTAAGAGTCCTCAAGGATCAGTCTCCTGGCAGGATAAGCATAGGTTAAGCAATGTAAAATTGTAGTGTAATCCTGATTAAACACTAGCACAAAATTACATAGTGTTTATTTTTATTGTGAAAATGTATTATTCTAAATTGTAAATTTTGTCAGTAAAAATATACATAATTATTAAAAAAGCTTACCTGTGGGCCTACTGCTTCTTGCTCCCCCGCTGTCTCTCGACCTTGCCTGGGGATCGTTTTGTCCTTCAGGAACATCATTGGTTGAAAAAACTTCCACTTGGTTTTCCCATCGTCGGCCCCCGATCCAGACTCATTCCCCTTTTTAGCTTCTCTATTGAATTGAATATAAGGTTCCTCATTTTATTTTGAACCTCTGCCTTGCTTAAATTCATTTCACGTGAAATGTCATTCCATGCATAGTTTTTCATGTTTTTATTTTTGTAATCGGGAATAGTTTGGTTCCACAGGACTTGCTGCTCTCTGTACAAACTAATTAACTCTATAATGTTGTCGTCTCCCCATTCCATCTCACTCAGTAAATTTTCCATTGTCACTCACCACTGATCACTCACAACCACGCACGCGATAACTCACAACCAGTACGAGAGAAGAGAACTCACAACAAGCACGTGGTAACCGGAAGCGGTCCAGACAGGGTTACTGACACTTGAGTCGAGACAGGGTGGTTCGAGTGATCACGTGAGTGAGAGTGGAGGTGGCAGCGTAGTGGATGGCGGGGAAATGTTTCTGTTTCGTGTTTCAATGGCACATAGTGACCGAAACTAGTGTTGCAAACAAAAGTTTGCAACTCCCTTTGATCTTTACCGACTTCAGGTGGAAACAAAAATTTCTGTTGCAAACACTGAAAAACTGTTTACAACAGCAAAATGTTTCGTCTAAAAATGCGCGTTTTTAGAGATGTTTGCAACTTCTGTTTGCAACTCGTGTTTCAAACTCCGGTGTAAACGCGCCTTTAAAGGTAAATCTTGAATCTAATCTTTTGGAGAATCTTGTTTTGTCATGTGTATGAGCAGAGTTAGTTTAAAATGGGCAGCAATTTAGTATTTGATTCAATTTATGGCTAATCTCCTTAAAGAAGACTGTCAATTTTGTGAGACAGTGTTAAGTGCTTTGATTAGGTCATCAAAACTTCTGGAATTATTGTAGAAATTTTATTTTTTTTGAGATTCAGAATAGATATTGGAAACCAACAAATGAATCGCCTAATGTCAAGAATCTCAAAGTTAGAGCCAATCGTTCTTGTGAAGTTATTGATTCCCTCATGATGATATCATTATTGTTTAGATAACTAGTTGAATTGAACTCAGTATATTAACAAGATAATGTTTTCACAACCTAATAAAGTTTGAACTGTCAATCTTATGTCATGTAGCAATTTATTTCCTTACTTCAACCTACAATCGTTCAACCCACCAACATCGTTTGTCAAGTTTTATTTTTGATTTTATTATATAAGTCATTGAAATTAAATGATACTGCTGCAATTTGTGATAACTATCTTCAATGATGGAATGACGCCATTGTTGTCATGTGGAAAATCTACATCTATCATGTCTTCGTGTCGTCTGCAAATCAGATAGCTTTTTGAATGCCGAGGCATACGTGGATCGCGTCCACAAGGACGTACAGTGAATGTTGAGGCATATGTACATACGATTGTTCACGCGAATCTGTATGGACGTGTGTACAAGGCTTTAGGTGAATGATTGACAAATCAAATTGTTATCCAATAACTAATTGTAAATTGTAGGATTTTTGTAATTTTGTAGGATATGTGGATTGTCAAATATTCAAATAGAAACAGGCATGGAGTATATAATTTGTATCATGATTAACAAATTCAGAACTGTATAATTCAAGTGAAAATAGCTTCTCTACAGGTTTCCTACAAAAAAGTATAGCTCACATATTTTACTGTGGCTATCAAATCATCTTGTGTTTGTTTTATTATATCAATCAGAGTTGGTAATTAAAATTGTAATCTTCAATATGATTTTATAAGTTTTAAATAGCTAGGCTATCTATAGTGAGATTTATTCAAACTTTGAACAAGTATTCCTTTGTAAATCTTGAAGCTAATCTTTTGGAGAATCTTGTTTTGTCATGTGTATGAGCAGAGTTAGTTTAAAATGGACAGCAGTTTGGTATTTGATTCAATTTATGGCTAATTTCGTTAAAGAAGACTGTCAATTTTGTGGGACAGTGTTAAGTGCTTTGAGTAGGTCATCAAAACTTCTGGAATTATTGAAGAAATTTTCTTTTTTGACATTCAGAATAGATATTGGAAACCAACAAATGAATCGCCCAATGCCAAGAATCTCAAAGTTGAGGCCAATCATTCTTGTAATGTTATTGCTTTCCTCATAATGGTATCATTTGTTTGAATAACTAGTTGAATTAGATTCAGTATATTAACAAAATAATGTTTTGACATTCCAATAAAGTTTTAATTGTCAATCTTATATCTTATGTCATGTAGCAATTTATTTCCTTACTTCAAGCTACTATCGTTCAACCCAACAACATTGTTTGTTAAGTTTTATTTTTGATTTTATTATACAAGTCATTAAAATAAATTACACAGCTGCATTTTGTAATAATATTATCTTCAATGATGGAATGACGCCATTGTTGTCATGATGTGGAAATTACATCTACCATGTCTTCCTGTCGTCTGCAAATCAGATAGCTTTTTGAATGCCGAGGCATACGTGGAACGCGTCCACGAGGCATGTGTACATATGATTGTTCGCGCGAATCTGTACGGACGTGTGTACAAGGCTTAGAATGTTGGTCACACCACAGAGAAGAGGACAGAGAACTCATCTAATGTTGCTGAACTCATGTTAATGTGTGACCAGCAGTGTTGAGTGGGTGTGGAGGGGGGTAAAATGGGTGACTAACAGTTAGTTCTTCAACTCGCTACGAGAGATCAGTACCATCGACAGGCCTTCCCCACTAATTCAGAAATCCCCCTCCAACAGTTGTAGTACTCTGTCACCTACTCCCCTTGCTCCGCTATTGTCATTCCACATCCACATTCAACAAAATAAAAACAAGTCACGATTGGCAATTATCCAATATTACTAGTAGATGATCGGCTTGCTCTGCTCTGCTCTGCTGTCTTTTCAATTTTATGAAGCGCATACACGCACACATGCACACACCATACAGTGAATCACACACTAGTACAGTAATTTCTCAGAGAGGAGAAAGGAAAATATATTTTCTGTGTGATACTACAGTACTCCATAATTTCCCTCTCAGTATTATCTCATGCTGCTGATATCAACATAAAAGCTGTTGTTCCTTTTCCAATATAATTCATAATAAGTTTGGAATTATTTTATTTCTATGAATGCATAAATAAATAAATGAGTCATTCTATTACACATTGGCAAATAATCTGATAATGAGATCCTTCCAGATTAATTTTTATCAATGATTAAATTGAGGCTCCATCAATTATTGTTATACTTTTTTTCAATTCAAAGTGAAACTTCAAATCAAATAATTTATTATTAAATCACCATACCATCTATTCATATGATTAGTCCATTATAAAAATTAAAGTCAAATAAAATTATTCTTTATATCTTCTGGATTAATTGTAACTTACTGGAAACTGGGTATACAGAAAAAAATATTTCATGCTTTTTTCTATTTGACTACTTGCTAGACAGCCATATTTATTTCTGAGTACAAAATTCATAAACTCAAATAATGAATAGATCACGAAGAAAACAGAAACCTCCATAATTTATTTCCTTTCAATAATATATTTTATAGAAAAGAAATATAAAGTAATAAATTTGTTGACAGTGTGTGACATAATATATCCCAGAATGACAATTCAATTTATTCAATGGAATTGATGAATGCAAATTATATAAGAATCTGCATAATAAATAATTTACACATTCTATGAAACTTATTTAGTAATAGGCTATATCAAATAATAAATAGTCTATTATTATTGCAATTACTATAACCCACTATTAGCTATCATTATATGAAAAATTACTGATAACTACTGATACTATTCTAGCATATTATGATAATATACGGTTAAAAAAATTTATCTTTTTTCTATCTGTATGAACTTGTGACCCCCGTGGTTCAGAGAACTCGCTCAAGAATTGTTTTGCATTGTAATTTTTGAAACCCCTTAACTTTTGATTATACTGAGTTTATGAAAATTACTAAAGCTGCTAAATATTTCTCTTACAATAATAATTTGACAGCAGTTTCCATTGGGAATGTTATTTGAAATGAAAAATTACTCTAAAAATATTACTCTGTCGCTTCAACATCTTTGACACTCAAAGATTTTTCTAAATGTTTGATACATGATTTCGATACATAGTTCCAAGAGAAAATAAATAGCCAAAACCGCAAATTGATAATTATATATCAACCCATATCATTTTGTTGATACAAAAGTTGTAAAGTATAATGAACCAGCTAAAATCATATTATCTCAGTGTGTGTGATTGCTCCCAAATCAACGTTAGTAGACAGTCTACTAACTTTGCTCCCAAATATCACGAATGAATGAATGGAAAAACTGTAGTAATTGCATGCAAAGAATTCTTCAGCTGACCAAATGATAGATCATAACAATTTTTTTCTAATGCACTTTCAATGTTATTTTTATATCCTGAAAAAGGACAAAAGAGTGAGTCAATTTGTTGTCCAACAAACTCTACCTGTAAAAGGGTTCGGAGAATACGTGTTCATAATTTGAGAAGATTGATCAATTCTTTCTAAAGTTATTGTAGAACATACAAACAGACGGACAACGACTTTGTCCTTCAGTAAGTCAAAAGTTAAAACTCACGCTAATTCAATAATTATTCTATACAAAACCACTATAAATGAACAAAATATATTTACCAAGCTTAATTTATCATGAATATCAATAGAATATATGAGCCCAAAGTTAAATAATAATATTCAACATTCCATAATAACATCTATATTCACAACCAGGATAGAAAATACTTCGAAATTCATCAGTCCTTTAATGTTACGAAAAGCAATACTATGGAAATGAAAATACAGTCGAACCTCTGTATAACGAAGTCGATTATCCCGAGAAAAAATTCGCTGCTGAGAGGTATTCGTTATTGAGAGTTCTGTCAAGAAAACTGCCACGATCCTATGGATCTTATAATATCATACCACCCTATCTTCTTCCTACCTGAATTGCCATTATTTTTAGTCTATTGACCTTTCTGCTGAAACTAAAGAATTCCTTGAAAATGACCGTCTGCTTCCTATACACACTACACTTTGTATGTTGAAGTCAAGAAAAAACTTTGTTGTTGAGAGGTCCGAAATTCGTTAAATAGAGGTAAATAAGCAGCAAAAACTCTAAAATGTCATGGGACCAGGTAAAAATTCGTCGTGTAGAGGATTTCGTTAGGTGGAGGTTTGTTATAGAGAGGTTCGACTGTATATTAGTTTGTTCAACATCCTACAGTTTATAATAGACAGGCCCTTAATGACAATTACTTGTGAATAGCTCCTCGAATAACAATGTTTTGAAATACTATTGTTCACGTAGGCTCCAGCAACACCTTTCTGCAAGAAGGGCGTTGGCAGTTGTGCGTGTGTCAAACTGGTTGGAATCTACAATCTACAAATTGACACCCTGGCTCACTAGAGCAACTGTTCAAAGGTAGTTTACAAAGAATAGCTGTCACGAAAGGCAATTCATTCATTTTAAACAAAGACAGCTCATTATTTGACATTGCAGTTGAGAGCGTATTGGAATATCAACATACAATATGATAAACAATATAAAACTAAATTTCGTATTAGGTGGATAAAACAATTGTTTTAGACTCAGTATGAGAAGCAGAAGGTGATATAATTGAAAAAAAAAATATCCCTAATTCCATGTGCTAAAAATTTTTGTTGGAGAAGATGGAGATGAAGCCCTACCAGACTGTTCTAGGGTCCCAAACTTTGTCCAGGTATTCTATTGTCTAGCCTACTAGGGGTGGATGCGTTTGTAATCGTGTTATCATGGTTCACTGCAGTTATCCTACAAACTTGTCCTGCACACTCGCACAAGCGCCATTACAGAGCAGAGGTGCTCAATTAATTAAATTATTAATTAATTAATTAATTCACATCTAATTTACTAATTATTAATCAATTATTTATAATTAATTAATTAAATTGAGGTGACATGGTCAATCACTTTATCATACAATTTTCGTTTGGAAAACTATTTATAAACCTTGAAGATAACTGTTAAAACTCAATTTGCATCATCCTTGACCTTTGAACTTAGCGTGTTGCCAGTATAGCCAACGTTTGGCAGATTTAGTCTGCATTGTTTTCAATATTTGTATCTTTGTAATAATTTCAATTTGTTGTCTAGTATTATTTGATTAATTTCAAATTTGTCCTTTTTCACTTGCTTTTGAATAATATTGTGTTTTGTATCTTTATTCTTGCATTTCTCACTTGCGGAAATCGTTGTAGGTAGGTTTTGCTCCACTCGGCTTGTGTGGCGCTGGTGTGCTGCTTTTTTGTTTCAACTCGATTCCGGAATGTGGGAATTGGCCAGCTCTTGTTTTCAATTTTCGAATTTGAATTTATTCCAGCTGAATATTCAGTACTTTCATGTTTCATTGGCATATTTGCGATAAATATTGGCCTAATTCAATCAAACAACTTGTATGTCTTCACGGATTGTGTTTGAATCTCAAACTTCTGTTTGGATTTGGGAAACTCAATCTCTCTCTACATCTCTCGAATCAATCTGCTACCGAATCTGTTCTACAATTCTACCTACGATCGAATCTACCGATAAAGGTCTGCAGTCTCTATTGACAGTCGAAATTGCATCCACTTTGGGGTTCCATATACCCTCCCACTCACTTGGTCGACTGTGCAATTTAGCATTCCACTTTGGGGTTACATATACCCTCCCACTCTCTGGCCGGTATGGTGATGATGATTTCCATTGCCGGAGCATTTCTTACAAATGCCTACAATCTTCACAGCTTTCGACATCCTCAAGATACTCAGGTTGAGTAATTGTATATTCATCATAAATTTGTAATATCATCCATTCTTATTCATTCATCTGTCTATTTTCATTCATTCATATCATTCATACTGCTATTGTTCATTTACTTATATAGATTTATCTTACTTATGAGCTGTGCCTACAAAGGCAATCAAAGAGTTTGTCATTTCAGGACATTGAATAATATTCAAAAATTTTGAATACAAAATCATTTTATTTTTTAAATTTGTTTCTTCACAATTTGAAGTCTTTACAATTGGCATCACATTCAACTTATGTATTTTGAAACTTACATCACAATTAATTCAACAATAAAAATAACAATTATTCACTACTTGATTTTGCAATTATTCGCATTACCTATTGTTTTGGTAGGACGAGTTGTATTCAGGACTCAGCCTACCTGGTCCTCTATTAATTTTGCTACCAGAAAAGTTATTTTGATAGATATCAGGCGCATATTTATCAATAACAGTAAATCTTTTAATTACCATTGTATCATAAAATCAGGAAACGGGTATTCTACTTTATATGGTTATGAAATGTTCCATAAATATTAGTTCGGAGAACAGTAGAACTTGCTACACTCACTAACATTTATACTCATACACGTCTGCCTATTCACACACAAACACACATACAAATTGGATTTAGAGTATGATGATATATGCAATAGGATCGGTGGAGAACGCTGAGAAATAGAAGTTCTCTACACTTTTGAGCTTAGAAGCACGATTGGAAAGATAAAAAATCTTACATATAGATGAACGCTGATTGACTTGAAACATAGAATTTGCTTCGCTCATTCAATAAACATACCTCAATCTGGTCTCCAACCCATTCCAGCATATTGCAATTCCAAACAAAAACCTAACCCCCTAAGCTACCCAACTCTAATTTTTCAACACAAAAATCTGTAACATCAACATGCATGAGCATAACGCCCACACAGCCGCAAACAATCATGAATGTTCTATTCTATCTGGCACGATTTGTAAGGTGAAAAAACATACTGTAATACCACGATAAATATGAAGTATTAAATCACTTATTTGAAATATGAAAATATAAAGATATAACTAAGTGAAAAACATCAGTGAACAACAATATTTACAAAAAATATGCACATACTCTATCACTACGCTTGGCCCTTGATGGAAAAGCTTCCTTCTGACTTGAACGGTCTTTGGCCAAACCAAAAACCTATAAACCCTATAACCCCATTTTTTAGGGTTTGTATGCATAAGAGAAGTCCAGAACCAATTTTCGCATGCAAAATTTCCTTGTACAGAGTGGCCCAAATACCTAATATGTCTGGTTCATTCCCAGTTCTGAGCTATTACAATAAATCCAGTCATTGGACAAAAAAAATCCTCTCTCTCCTTTTTTACTGAATATAAAATTCAGAATAAAATGGAATCATTCAGACCTCTATAACTTCAATCAGTTCTATCCTACAGTTTTTCCAAAACGAGTAGAATTTCATGGAAAATCAATTTTGATAAATCCTATAGTATTCAATCAACAATATCTTCTGATTGTCACAATTCAAAAATGTATAATTCAACATCCTACTAGGCGTATTTTGTGCTCTACAATCTGAGAACAGGTAGAACGCTCTATCTCAAAGATTTTCAGGACACCTCAAGGATCGAAATTTCATTCATAACTTTTGATGCAATGTTTGGATCTTCCCGTACGCTCTTTCTTTTCGGCTTGTCAAGGTAGTTGGAAATCATATATCATGAGTCAAGTTCCTAAGAGAAATGGGAAATTTTTTGTTGAGTGTACACTGTACTTCAACCCATATTCCATACACAGAATAACGACAATTTATTTATTCAATGCTGCATATCTTATGAAATAATACAGATATAAAATCAAAATCTAGTCAAGGATGTGAGGAATTTCCTCCTCTTCTCACTCCAATCAACAATACCTTCGATTTCAATACCATTAGAAAGTTACAACCGATTGAAAAAGTGACGATTGAAGTTTTACCATTTTTTCGCAATTCCACTGTTAATCAAGAGTCTCTTAAACGAGGATCATACATCATAGAAACTCATGATGGTTCTAAATTTTATTCTATAGGAGCTCAGTTACCATAAATATTTATCTTCAACTACTGTTTTCCATCTTAGAAATACCGAGATCGTGAATATGAGGAGAATATCTTCAATCTCTTGATATTTTCAAGTGATTGAATCGTACCGTGCGTCCAAGTGAACTATGAATAGAAATGATAAAATCAACAGCATTTTTTGCGTTTCAAGTTTATCAACATGGTCGGAATTGATTAGCAGATTCAGCCACAAAGTTTCTTCTAAAAGGTCATGAAGATTATTTCAAAATCGATTTACGATTTTAGTTTTGCTCTTTATTGCTCTACTTATAATTTTGTATATATCAAGGAAAGGAAATACATTTACAACAAAAATACACATACATAATAACAGGGGTAGGTAAATCTTTTTAAAGAGTATCAATCATTTCCTCCTTATAATATACAATGAAACTGGATGTTATTTTACTGAATGCGAAGAAGATAGTGGCTCTTATAAGTTTATAATGAGAGAAATTCATTGAATTTTCAAATTACTCCCTCTTCACCAATCTCCGCTAGACGGCTAGCCTAACAGCATTTAGCTCATATGCAAAATTAGAACTTTCCACTAGGGTACAGTCCATGAAAAAGGTTGACAACCATTGGCTATTCAATGAAAACAAAAAGCAACTGAAATAATATTATTAAGGTTAACAATCTTTGGCTATTCAATGAAAAAAAAGTAACTGAAACAATATTATTGTTAATGAGCAGTTTTGACATCATTTATTAAAATCATTTTAGAACAATAATAGAGAAATATAATGCTGCATTACACAGCACCTCAAGAACATGTCATTATTAAAATTATTCCATGCTCTTTCTCATTTTTAAGTTCAAAATCGCAATATTGTGGATTAAATTAGATTGATTTAAATTTTTTCAATTATTGAATTGAAGTACATAATGTAATAAAGTTACAAAATCTGGCCACTCATTCACTTATTGTTTTCTAGTTCTTGTTGATTAGGAATAGAAATTAATCCTCTTTGTCACTGGAGAAGCAGCGTTCATGCGATCTGGAGAGTTGAGAGTAGCAAGTGATAGAATAAGAAAATGAATGTCTAGTCTATGTACTATTAGCAAAACAATGACATACATGCCTCAAGCCACAAATATGCTGTCAGCAGTTGTTTTGCTGGGGGGAGAGAGTGGTGTGAACTGGTTTGTTGGAGAGGGAAGTGTAGGATGCCAATGACAACCCACTACGTCCCCCTACTACAGTACTAACTCAGCTCAGACAGA